>NC_056725.1:126143671-126443671 GCF_019279795.1 Protopterus annectens | reverse complement strand
AAGACAGAAGTCGTGCGTTAAACAAGACACACAGGAGTCTGTGTCACAGCACAACTCCGTACTAGACTTGCCCATGATACTAAACATCAAACAAAGCAGATAATCTGCAGTTTAAAGTTAAATGTTTTAGGAGAAACCAGCACAATTTATTCAACACTCGAGCCCAATATTTTGTCTTTTAATCGCCACACTGAAGTAATGAAAGGATTGTATTTCACCAACCATCTACCCATAATATGTGGTGCCGTACCAGTTCGTCTGATGATCAGTCACATCATTTAATGGTTTATTGAACTGGCTTTCAGTATACATTTAGTGAAACTTATAGGACAGTCCAAAACAGATGTAATAAAAAATACCCAGTAGTACAGAGGCGAACAGGGCTCTTTTTCACACCTGGAAGTCACTGCCCAATCTGGAACCAATGAGTATGAGGTAGGGGCAGGATTTGAGTAAGCAAGCTCTGCACGAGAGAGGGGCGCTTTAATTAATATGGGATGGGAAGTATTTGCTGTAGCAGAAAGATTTTAATGAGGTTTTAAAACTTTCTCTGCATTTGGAATTAAGGGTGTAGGAAAATGACAGTGTGATACAGCTGTTCGTATCTGTGATCTAGGTAAGAAACAAATACAGTTAAGTTTTTTGTGCTTTGCATAAGCTGTTTACTGCAGTTGTGTTTTGAGTGTGGTGATTTTTGTTCCCTTGTGACTGTACAGATGTGCATATTTACTTGTGTCTCAGGCAAGCCTTTCTGGAGAGTTTTCTAATATATGCCGCTGGAGAGTTTTGTCATGTTTCATGTGGATATGCTGCTGCTGGGTTTTGTGTGTGTGTGTGTGTGTCGTGGATATACTGCTGCTGGTTTTGTGTGTGTGTGTGTGTGTGTGTGTGTGTGTGCGTGTCGATATGCTGTTGCTGAGTTGTGTGTGTGTGTGTGTGTGTGTGTGTGTGTGTGTGTGTGTGTGTGTGTGTGTGTGTGTGTGTGTGTGTGTGTGTGTGTGTGTGTGTGTGTGTGTGTGTGTGTTGTGGATATACTGCTGCTGGGTTTGTGTGTGTGTGTGTGTGTGGATATGCTGTTGCTGAGTTGTGTGTGTAGTATGCGTGTGTGTGTGTGTGTGTGTGTGTGTGTGGATATGCTGTTGCTGAGTTGTGTGTGTGTGTGTGTGTGTGTGTGTGTGTGTGTGTGTGTGTGTGTGTGTGTGCGCGTGTGTGTGTGTGGAGATGCTGCTGCTGGGTTGTGTGTGTATTGTTTGTTTAGCAAATGGCTCTGTGCTTGTGTTATTTTATTTCAATGTCTGCAATCATTGTATAAGTAAATAAGAAAACAGTATGCATGCTTACAGGTTTGAGCAGTGTTTATGGTAACCAGGGTGAAATAGCCAGGTAATGGAGCACTGGAGCAGGAGGGAGTTACAGACTATCCATTCAGGTAAAACAAAGATCATCCCTGTCCAATTCAAATACAACTTGGATCTAAGGATGGGAAATAGAAAATGTACTCCAGGATTGCCCCTCATGCGACTAATGGATAGAGGCAGTTTTTAAATGCTGCATCCCTTACATGGGTCCCCTCAAATGATCACAGTTATTCTCACTAGGGCTAATGTAAAATTATCAGCCATGGGATAGGTAAGACCAATCAGGAAATGTTAATTCAAGCAACAAAAGGGAAATTGACTAAGCTTGAAATGTCCTCTAAGTGAACCTTTGTTGTGGTAGCAAATAGTTTTAAAAAATTAACTTTTTAGATCATTAACTGCCCCTCTCACTCCCGCCCCAAGCGCCTATGCTTTTGTCTCTTGTAATCAAGGTACAAGGTTTGAGTTTGAGCAAGATAATTCACTACCCTGCCATCTCTAACTAGGGTATTTCACACACACCCCTCATGCATGAGTACCTGCTGAAGGATTGCTCCATTCATCTTGTTCCAGAACTTCATGGAAGCTCTGCACATAATCATATGGTAGCAAAGCATCAGTTCTTCTCTGGAATGGCAGCCCAAAACTTCCAAAAAGAGAAATCAACCCCCCACCTCACCTACCTTGCCGAGCATGTGTCATACTAAAGACACATAAACATACCATAGATGCAGAGTGCATCCTTAAAGATAAAATGTACAATTTTTTTAATTGTTTAAACTTAAATGTTGTGGCAGTCCCCCAGCCAGTGGGTCCCCCCTAACAAGTGGGTCTTAGACAACTGCCTAGTGCCAGATCTGGCTCTGGTGAAGAATAATCTATATTTCTGACATCTTGATAACTGATATAATCATGGTCAAACTAGGAAACAACATGAAACTCAGAAACAGATCCCCATGCAACACAATGTGAATGCATTATGGAAGAAGGAGAACCTGATCTTGACAACACTATGCACAAAAACAGTACAACTTTCTTCACGTTGAGTGGGTAAAAAGGTTCTCAAAATAGTTGGCTTTGCCCTCATGATCAAGCTATGAAATTTGTGGGTAAATCCTGATATGTTCACACCCAGACATGGATTATTGATTAAATATATGATTCAGTCAAAATGGCAAAATGCATGTGTTGATACGGTTCCCTTTACTGAGGAAACTCCCATGGTCACCCCCTAGACTCCTGCATAATTGTCCCTGGCACCTTAGTTTTCATCTCCTCACCCAAGAGTAACATTAATTACTCTTTTCTGAAAATGATGGTGTTATTGTTTGTTAATGTAAGGACAACTTATTTTTCTCTGTGAAGTTACTATATATTTGGAAATTTATTTTTTTCTTTCTGTTTCAGAGCTAATGGCTGTATGGCACAGCAGGTGTGGGAGCTGTTTGACAGATTAGAGAATTAATATTTTTATCATTATGTTTCAGTTGTTTAGTATTCACGCTGTACTTTGAGTTTACTAACATGGCCATGCCCTGATCCATAACTACACTAAGGGATTAATTGGAAAAAAAAAGATAGACATGGTATAATTACAAAGCAGAACACTTTTTTACAGTAATTGGAGGAATACTGTGCCACCACATTTTAGGGAAGTAATTTCTAGATCAAAAGTCACATTCACTAAAAACCTACAGTCTATAAAAAGAGCCATAAACATTTATGAAATAAACTAAATTCCATTTCCCATAACATGACTCCTAATCTGGCCCATGCACTTCCTTCTGAGGCATCTTCTATGCCAAGGTACTCAAAAATGGCACAGACGTAGGAGCACATTTTGCCAACATGGGTATCATAGTGAAAGTAACCAAAGCTAGAGCCAAAGCCAATTATGATGCATATATTTTCACTGCTTACATGCCCCTTAATTTGTAGCACCCATTTATGATGGATCCAAAACAGCAAATCTTGTGATTACTCGACTTGTTAAGGTATGTACCTTAAATTCTTACATGCATGTAGTACATTTATTCTCATTCCTGTTCATAGGTCATAGGTTAAAGAGCCAGCGCTGGCTCATCTAGCATCCTCTGCTTGGCCTATGAACTTTGCCCCCCCCCACACACACACACACACACACACACACACACACATACACACACATCACTTCAAGTGTTCAAGTGAAAAACCAAAAAAAAGAGAAAAGGAAAAAAAGGCTAAGGATTACTGCAGGAAGCTGAGAGGATAGATGCATCTGTGCAGCTATTTGTATGCACATAGTATTTGGCAGTAAAGGATTCAACATAAACAGTGGGATCATCAAGATGGAAGAAGATGCAACATAAGCAGTGGGATTGGCAAGATGGAAGGACATTTTGAATTTAACCAGATCATTCAACATATTACCAAAACCTTTATGTCTCAATCAAAGCCTTCAAGGAGTATAAAACAATGTAAAAAACTTGCCCCATATATACACATACAAATGCATCAATTAAACAATAAAAAAAAATACTCTCCAATTACATTCTTCATTTAGCCCCTTGGAGACAGGGTATCAAGTTTTAAAATGTAAGTGGATTTTTTTAAAAGCAACTGTTTCTTAATGAAAGGAACATCAAATCTAGATATTTGTATCTTTTCCAAAACAGTGCCTTGTAGCCATTTACTTTCTCCATCATGAAACAAACTAAAATGTTCAGCTATAGAGCTCTCTGCTTTTTTATTAGCAATATCCATCACATGCTCTAAAATTCTAGTTTTAAAACAGCTTTTTGTTTCTCCACTATAAAATTTGTTACAAAGACATCTCAAGGCGTATATAACACCTTCGGTATTACAAGTAAAATAACCACAATTTCTAAAAGGAGCATTATTAATTCTAGGGAAAGGTTTTTTTTTTATTCAAATAGACATTTTACTGATTTTACCATACGCATATATCACAGACAACTGCAGATTAGCAATGAACAGTAATACAGGAGAGAACAAAACACTATTCATTATATACAATATATAAAATTGTGCTGCTTAAGAATAGTAAAATTGCTGGGAATCAGCTTAATGAAAAGTCTAGATGAAAGAGGGTAAGAACAATAACTGCACACACTATATTGCCCTTCGATTCAGTTTTACAGAACAGGTAAAGGGGGAGAATTAATAGTTATCTTGAGCCACCTTTTACCCGGGGTAGGGATAAAGGGGGGGAATAAAGGGATTAAAGAAGCATGTAGGTGAGTGGTATTTTGTAATGATGAAGTAATGTAGTTTATAGTTGCTAGCTATCAGTCAAGAGCTCAAATATGATGTTCCAGAATTTCTGGTAATAGCCTGTTTGTGGGAGTTAATTATTAAATGTTTTTGTGAAGTAATGTATTTAACAGCCAAACCCTTAAACCCTCTCCAGGACATCTTAGAATGATCTAGCCAATGTTTGGTAATGTAGAATGTAACTAATAGACAAAATGTTATTAAGATATGCAATCTTAATTTAGATATTTTAAGGTTAGTAACATGTAGCAATGCCATTTCCCATGAGAGGGTTGATTTATGGTATCCCATCTTGTCAAGTCTTATGTTGAGAGAGCACCAAATACTGTGGGAGTATCTACAAAACCATATTATATGTAGGATGTCTGCATGGGGATAAAAGCAGCAGGGACATGTAGTGGACACATTTGGGTTAAATTTAAGTGGACTGGAGTGACGTATACATTGTTGGTAACCATAAATTGTGTATAAGTAAGCTTTTGGAATGGGGAAAACAAAAGTGTGGATTTAATAGCTGATCATTTCTGATCTACTAGCAGGTTTGTCCCTTGTTGATCCCAGTATTCTGCGTATATGATTTTTTCCTGATACAAAAATTGAGATTATAAGTTTATAAGATAGGGACAGCATATTTTTCTTGCTGGCTAAACTTTGCAACAGCTTGGCAACCAGGCTGCAGTCAGAATCAATAATAGTATGGCCATAAAGTAGAGATGCAATAGTTTCTCTTTATCTGCCTCAGAATTATGATGTATTTTTTTGGTAAATTTAAGAAAATTCGAAGTTCTGTTAGCAATGAGTGTCTATGTTTATGGATATCCCATAGTGTATACTCCCTTATTCGAGGGTATTCTATCAAATTTATCATGCAGTAGTTCAGTTTGAGATTCGGGTTTAGGTAGATGGGCTGGAAAAGGAGGAGTGCATTTTCTAGATTCAAGGATTTAAATAATTCTTGGAAGGTTTTGATTTTAACCTTTAAAATATGCTACAGTTTCAGATTCTTGAGAGTTGATGGGCCTAAAAAAGGGAGAGCTTTTGGGTTAAATTTGCTATTCAGGGCATGATTATGCCACATTTTTACCCAGAGGGGAGTCCATGTTACATAGTTTGGATGATAGTTAGCAATTGTAATTATTCTATTGGCATGCATGATTCTATAATAGAGTTGTAGATCAGGCATACCAAGGCCTCCCCTTGTTTTTGGGAGGATAAGTCTTTGATATGACACCCTTATGGATTTGGGGTGCCATATGAACTTCGCAAAGGATTTATGGATTCTAGTGAAAAGAGCATTAGGAGTGGAGGATAGACATGCATGAAGATGATAAATAAGCTTTGGGAGGATGTTCATTTTAATGCTAGATGTTTTAGCTAACATAGGGAGTTTCATCTGTTGCCATCTAGACATGTCTGGTGAGAGTGCTGCCCATACTTTTGTTAAGTTGGAATATAATATAGAAGAAGAAGTGTGGTCGTAGCAGACCCCTAGATATTTAAAGGAATATACTATAGGGAAAGATGAGTCTGGAAAGAAGTTCTGTCTATGGGCTGCAGGATTGATCGGGAAAATATAAGATTTTTTTGGTTGATTTTGTAGTCTGAGATATAAGCAAAGGTATTCAAGGAAGTGATTATTTTCTTGGTATCAGACAAGGGATGCTCAAAATAAAGATTCAGGTCATCTGCAAATGCGGTCAAGCTGGTGTTGGTATTAAGAATTTTGGGGATCGAGTGGTATGTTTTTTGTAATATGGATAGGAAGAAAGGTTCTAGATATAAGTTGAAAAGAAGAGGGGACAGAGGGCACCCTTGTCTAGTGCCATTTGAGATTTTTATCAGTTGTGAATATTGCTTGTTTATTATATAAAGAAGTGTGTAAGAGCTATTATATAGAATTTTGATGATATTGATGAATTCGGGGGGAATGTCAAAGTAAGACAGCACTGTAAACAGAAAGTTCCAGTTGACCTTATCAAATGCCTTGCATGCATCCAGTATCATTGCATACCTTGGATTTCTGTCCTTCTTGGTAAGGCTAAACATGGCTTCCATAGTTAAGAGTATGGTCCCAGGTATGTCTGTTGGACATGAAACCTGCTTGTTCTGCAGAAATTAGGGAGTGGATAACTTTTTTAAGTCTTTCGGCAAGTATGGCTGATACGATTTTTATGTCAACATTCATTAGGAAGATTGGCCTGTAGCTGTTAAGGTTTAATTTTTCCAGGCTATTTTTAGGGATTAGTATAGTTGTTGAGTGGTTGATATAAAGGTCCAGAATACCATTACTGGATATGCAATTATATATCTTAAGTAGGATGGGAGCTAAGATGTCTTTAAAAGTTTTATAGAAATCTGGGGTATCCATCCGGCCCTGGAGCCTTCCCTAGTTTAAGGTTGCCAGTGGCCTTTATAACTTCTTGGATAGTCAGTGGAGCAGAAAGGATTACTTTCTGGTTTTCAGTTAATTTTGGAAATGTGATGCTGTTAAGATAATTTTCTATCTCTGTGATTGGGGTTTGGAGATTGCTACTAGCATAAATATCAGAATAAACTTGGTGAAATAAATAAATAATTTGAGAATCTGATTTATAAGTGTATCCTGATGGTAAATAAGGGCTATTCTGGGTGATTTATGCTTATTTTCGATTAATCTAGCTAGTGCTTTAAAGGGGGTTTGAATTTATTTGGAATATTTTGTTATAAATTTTAGTTCTTGTAAGGAGTAGTTGGATTGATGCAGGTCAAACTACTCTCTTTGCTTAATTATCATTTCATTTTCTGTAGCTAAGGTGTAATTCACTTGAAGTTTATTATCTAGATTGTTAATCTCAGATAATAGGTGGTTCTCCTTTTCTTTCCTCTTTTTATTAGCTTTGGAAGATTTTTGGATAAATATACCCCTAAGTGCAGTTTTGCACGCCGCCCAACGGACGTCATATGGGATGTCTGAGTCACGAGGGTCAGAGTTGAACTCATTTAGAATATTGGTTATCTCTTCAGTAACTGTCGGGTCATGTAAGACATTGTTATTGAGAGACCAGTTAAAGCCTTTATTTATTAGGGATGTGTTAAGTGTGAAGTTTATTATTAAAGCAATCTTTGAATGGTCTGAAAAGAATCTGGGCTCAGTTGAATATTTTATTTGCCAATTAGTTAGTGTACTAGACATTAAAAAGGAATCTATGCTGACCAAGAATTATGGCATTTAGAGAAGTATGTATAGTTGTTGTTGATCTGGGCGTGATTATCAAAAGATACAGGGCCAACCAAATCAAAGTCAGAGACTAATTCCATTAGAGCCAGGGAGGCTTGTGTGTTATAGGATTTGGATTTATTACAGCGGTCAATATTAGGGTCAATTACTGCATTCCAATCCCCCCCAGGATATATAAATGGTTGGGGAAATTAAGCAACACGTTATATACTTTTAAGATGAATCTCTGTTGTCCTGAGCATGGTCCATACAGGTTTAGGAATACAATTGGTTTAGCAAGTAGTGGGGTTAGGCACATGAAGTAGCATCATCTACTCTCCTGATCTGCACCCTTGTCAATAATGGAAGGTTTAAATGAATTTTTAATAATAATCGTTACCCCTTTAGAGTTATGAGATAATGTATTTTATCCACTTCCCGTTCTTATCCTTCACCCAGTCTTCATCCATCATATGTGATTCTTGGATATAACAGATATCTGCTTCTGTTTTAACCAATAAGTGCAATAGTACATTCCTTTTTATTTTTATCCTGGAGCCCTCTGACATTCCAGGATATTATATTCCACACCTTATCTATAGCTGTGGGGACTTAAGGTTAATTTATTAGAGTTTATAGAGTGACCAGTGGGGAGTGGACTAATGTGTGGCTCAAGATTAACTCGTAGATTAGGAATGTGTGTGACAGCTAATAAGAATACAGCACAAAACTTTCTCAAATCTACCCTAGTGCCTACCCACTTAATCCCTATATTTGAGTGAGACAAAGAGAGAAAAAAGACAGGAAAACATGTCTTTAAAAAAATTATGTAGTTAACAAATGTAGAATAGCTATGTTTACAAAATATGTACATCATTGATCCAATTCCAAAAGTTGCCATCTGGTACCATTCTTAGCTTATCCAGCTGGCTCCTTGCTGAGGGTTCTGCCAGTTATGGGACATAAACTAGTGTTTAAGTGTCAAAACAGTTTATGTTATAAATATACAGCAAGGGGAATTAAGCAGCTACTACAAATGAGTAACATATAGTGGGCAAAGCAGGTGATGACTAAGAGTACAGGCTGAACAGTATACATCTAAGAATAAAGCAGTTACTATTTTATACTTTTAGTTTTCTGTCCCTTCTTCCTCATTAATGACTGTTTTAAATCTTGTTTAAATGACAAAAAATAACCCAGACATCAATAATTAGAACCAAACAAGGCATAAACATCAGTAAAATCCTAATGTACTCATGGAGTAATTATAGCACATAAAAGGAAAAAAAAAATACTGAATACATGAAACTAGACTCTTGTTTTTGATTTTTCCCAGCAGAATTTATGTTCTTGTATCAAAGCAAAGTAGAGCATATCAGGCTTTCCCTATTAGCATGGAACTTTGCATCGTATCTGTACGCCAAACAGCCATTAATTTAGTGGCTTTATCATCTAGAGGGTGTGGAAAAAGACACCTTGGCTCAAAACCACTTTGTTAAACTGAATGACATCTGGCAGGACGATCCGATTGGGTAGAAGCAGATATGGGGAGCTCACAGTAAGGAATATCATAGGGTTGTGGATAGGTGTCAGTTGTGATTTGAAATTTCTATCCCAGGCTTAGAAGGGAATCTGCCACACAGTGCGGAGTTTAGCAGAGGGGTGAAATTGTGCAGATTGATGTGAGGGAGGGCAAACCTCACTCATTTACATTAAGACCGAACCCGCATAACTAGGAGAGACCTCACCTTGGCAGTTAACAGGACGTTGCAGAGAATATGTTCAATGTTTGCATCCGCTTCCTTCTGCAGACAGAGAGGATTCTTTGAGGAGAGTCAGGCAAGTAAAGCAGAAAGAACTTCGCTGTTTCATGTTGTGCAAGTTGATCTAGTAGGAAGACTTTACTTTTTCTCTTTCCTGTTTGACTTGGTGCACATGATTACACGAGTCGTACTTGTCACTGCTCATGAGTCCCCCTGGCTACACCATGTTGGAATATTCGTTCCTGGGGCTTGCGGGTGAATAGCGGATTTTACTTTAAAACTATATTAACTTTTTTAAACAGAGGAAGATGAATATCTAGGTTGAGGTTGAATAATTGGGGCCGGAATAACCAGAAACTATCTCCGCGAAGAGATTTACTGTAGTAAACATCACAGTTATGCCTCTGGAGCTGATCCAAAGCATTTTAGGAAAATGGGATTAGCTTCCTTGGGTGAAGTCATTGTACACTTATTTCTTTATGGTAGAAGGACTGAGTGTTTGGAAATCTCATTTGAAACTTGATTGTACGCTTGATGAGATCCACACAGTATGGAGACAGTTTACGGCGCTTTTCCTTAATTTCTTGGGGGAGATCCTGGGAGATAGAGATAGTATAGGTGTTCCATGCATAATGTTTTAACTTTTTGTAAGCTGGGAGGATAGCTTGGACGTCTTGGTGACTGAGAAGCTTCACATAAATACACCTTGGGGTTGTAATGCTTTGTTGTTTTTGGAGGGCTCGATGTGCTCTTTCAATTATGCATTCAGCCGGAGGGTCTGTTGGCTGAAGCAGAGTGCTAAAGATTTGTTTGAGAGTTGGAAGCAGTTGATTTTGATCATATTTTTCTGGTAGCCCCCTAATGGTAAGGTTGTTTTACCTGCTCCTTGTTTCCAGGTCCAGAATGTTTAACTGTATATCAGATAGTGCCTCATCCTTGGTTTTTAATTCCACTTTCAAGTGTTCGATTTCCATTTCATTTGCTTTGGATCTCCCCTCTTCTAGTTTCAGTCTTTCAGCAGTTTGGTTGATTGTGGTTCCAAATGTATTTAGTTTATCGAAAAAGCCTTGTACAGCAGATTGCAGAGGTAAAAGGGCGCTCTTCAGCTCGTCCATGTGTATGGTGATATCGGCCTTCTGCTTTGTGGATTCCTTTACTTGTTCTTGTTGAGTTTTGGATGTTTTCTGCCTTTTTGGATTACTTCTTTTTTCTGGAGATGAAATTGCTGATAGTTTAGTTTTTGAGGTTTGGATGTCCATGCCTTCGATTTCTTTGGGCATTTCCTCGCCTCGGCTTTGCCTGATTCTTCCCCTCGTGGATGTTGTTTGTTGTTGAGGTGCTGAAGCCTTCAGGCCTCTATTATCCACATGTATGCTCATTTTGGTGACTGCTAGATAGTAAATCTATGTTTAACTTACAGATTTACTGGATTGTAGGGTAATTCTAGCGAAATCAGGCTCAGTGGAGGTAGCTGTTTCCTGATGAATGTTCTTATATTTGTATTTGCTGGCTTATTGCAGTAATTCAAGCTGTTTATAGCAAGAGCTATGTGAAGAGGGTGCTACTCAAATGACCACCATCTTGGAATCTGAGTTCTAGGGAAAGTTTTTATCACATAATTGCAAGCCTTACACTTGCCACAAGCAAATGTGCTACACATTGTCAAACTACATGGTATATTAGGAGATGGAATGCTAAATTCACCTCTTACCAAAAAATTCTGTATACTTTTTCTTTTTCTGTAGGAAAATACTAGTTCTTTATTCAACCACTCTGAAACATCCCTTAACGATGTCAAATGTTTCCAGAAATATCTAACTTGATCTATTATTTTAGAACTAAGGCAACTATATGTTGTAACAAAATATATATTTTCATTTGTCTCTTTCTTGTACACATCCCCAGTATATTGTCTATCCTGATAGCTTTTCTGGTATCCATTAATTCTGTGTATAAATTTCTGCCAACTATCATGCATTGTCTACACATCATAACCCCTATTTTTAAACATGTCTATAGTTTTATCTCGTTCTTGTTTGAGATACTCTTCAGTGTTACATAGCTTAGACAAATGAAAGACTTTACCAAAAGGAATAGCTTGTATCGTGTGGGGTGGATGGCAACTTTGGTCATACAAATATTGTGTACCTTCATTAAATTTCCTGTGAACTGAAGTTAAGTTAGGGAAATGAAGAAAAATAGGGGTCATGATGTGTAGACAATACATGATAGTTGGCAGAAATTTATACACAGAATTAATGGATACCAGAAAAGCTATCAGGATAGGCAACATACTGGGGCTGTGTACAAGAAAGAGATAAATGAAAATATATATTTTGTTACAACATATAGTTGCCTTAGTTCTAACATAATAGATCAAGTTAGATATTTCTGGAAATATTTGACATCTTTAAGGGATGCTTCAGAGTGGTTGAATAAAGAACTAGTATTTTACTACATGAAAGGAAAAAATATACAGAATTTTTTGGTAAGAGGTAAATTTAGCATTCCATCTCCTAATATACCATGTAGTTTGACAATGAGTGGCAGGTTTGCTTGTGGCAAATGTAAGGCTTACAAGTATGTGATAAAAACTTTCCCTAGAATTAATAATGCTCCTTTTAGAAGTTGTGGTTATTTTACTTGTAATACTGAAGGCGTTATATATGCCTTGAGATGTCCTAGCAACAAATTTTATATTGGAGAAACAAAAAGGTGTTTTAAAACTAGAATTTTAGAGCATGTGAGAGATGTTGTTAATAAAAAAGCAGAGAGCTCTATAGCTGAACATTTTAGTTTGTTTCATGATGGAGAAAGTAAAGGGTTACAAGGCACAGTTTTGGAAAACATACAAATATCTAGATTTGATGTTTCTTTTATCAAGAAGCAGTTGCTTTTAAAAGAATCCACTTACATTTTAAAACTTGACACCCTGTCTCCAAGGGGACTAAATGAAGAATGTAATTGGAGAATATGTTTTTAATTGTTTAATTGATGCATTTGTATGTGTATATATGGAGCAAGTTTTTTCATTATGTTATACTCCTTGAAGGCTTTGGCCGAGACAGCAGAGGTTTATTAAATTTGTTGGACATACTGGTGGTTGTTTCTTTTTTTGCTACAAGACAACTTTTCACTTTGTGCAGCAGGTGGTTTATATTATCAAAACCTCCCTAGTCACAGGCAATTTCCCCTGAGTTTTGGAAGTTCCCCATCATCACTCTCTTACCAAAAGTATCAAAAACCCAATCCTCTGAGTACTATAGCCCTATATGCGCCATCCCTATCATGTCTAAACTTATAAAACAAAAACTAGCTCCAGACATCTAGCATACTACCTTGACTAAAACAACATGTTTTATTTTCACCAGCACAGTTTCCATAAAGGACAAAGTATTGCGTCCACTCTTGTTTACTTTACTAAAAATATCTACAAAAATACAGGTCACAGCAACCTCACAGGTGCAATATTTGTTGAACTGGTTAAAGCATTTTACTTTTCCATACTTACTTTCAACCTCACTAATTGCAAACTCAGTGACATCCATTGTCTGGGATTCTAACAGTACCTTAACAGTTCCATAAAATCAAAAATTCTGCTGGTGTACACCAAGGCTCTGTATTTAATCTTTTACCTTTTTTTTGTCATAAATGTTATATCCAGCACAATAACAACTAATAGTTTCTTGCTGTCTGCTAATGACTTATTGTTCTCTTCTTCTCCTCACTCAAACCAAGAAAACATCACCGATCAACTGTCCCTAAACCATACCCTCCTGAATGAGTGACTAGTAACTTTGTCAGTACTCCAAAACCAAACTGCTGGTTATACGTACCTCCAAACCTCCAAAACTGTTGTGGCAGTCCAACTGTATTCTCATTTCCTCCTCTGCGATAATAGCATTGAAAGATTCTGTTTGTTCAGATACCCACATGTATGAATATATTTAGCACTTTCCTTTAAAACCCATAAAATGGAATTACCTGCAAATTCCAGGAGCAGCTAAAATCCTAAACCAGCTCCAATGCCACAAAGAACCATAAAATTATTATTACATTCTGCCTTGCTTCCATTCTTAAAGTATGCCTTTCCAATTTATTGTAATACATTACCAAATATAACAAACATATAGAACCTGTCACCGCTTCACTCAAGAATGACCATCACATTGTATCTCTCGCTAGAATATATCCTACATATTAAGTTACACCTCCATATATTAATAAACAAGAGACCCTGGGGAATTTAACACAGTTTTCTTTTTCTTTAACAGTTAATGTAAGCTCATTAATAAGAGCTTTTCATACCTTTTGGGTATATTGAAAGTGTGTTAAGGGTAAAAGGTCATTAAGACTAACACCTTCGGAGTTGTATACATAGTGATATGTTATATATGTGATGGCTTCTATGTAGGTAAGACTATGCAGAAGATGTTATAGCACATCTATCTTTATCCCATTCATTCTAAGAATGTTGGAGAGTTTGATTGAATAGGAAAAAAATTGTTTTTTCTGTTGATAAAGCAGGACTGGGTTCCAGGGGTTGTAATATAGATAGCACTTTCTAGAACTGCACTGACAAAAAAAGTTGTATGCAGGACCCCAAGTTGAATTGAGAAAATTAGTATAAAATGAGTTTTCTAATATGAAAACATGTAAGTGGAACTATATAAAAAATAAAAGATTTGTTGATGTCTTTTGTGCAGTGTTTGATTTGTTTGATAACCTTTATTATGTTAACAATGTAACTGATCTCTTTACTCAAATCTGTGACATGAACTGGTTATATACATACTTTCCGGAGGGTACCACTTCACAAAACAGTTAAACAAGTATATTTTTGTATTTGGTGCTTGCATATTACATGTTTTAAACCACTAAATCATCATCATCATCAATCCCCTTTTTCCCTTTTTTCTACATGGGGTTGGGATATCGTGTTAACGGTCTCCAACTCTCTCGATTCAGTGCCACACACCTGCCTTCTTCAACACTCATGCCTGACTGTCACAGATCTTCTTTCACACAATCCATCCACCTCTTTGCTGGACATCCTTGCTTCCTCTTACCTTCTTCCTGTCTGTCCCAAATCTTCCTCGCCAGATTGTCTTCTGCTTTTCTACACATGTGCCCAAACCACCGTAATCTGTTCTCTTTTATGTTTTCTGCAATTGCAGCTACTTTGGCATCTGCTTTTATGTCCTCATTTCTCTGTCTGTCCCACAGTTTGCATCCTACCACCTTTCTCAGGCACTTCATTCCCATCATCTCTAGCTTCTTCAACTGTTCTGCCTTTACTGCCCAGGTTTCTGTACTATACAATAGTCAGAAGAAATGCAAACCTGTCCCTCAAAGGTGACTCCAAAGTAGAAAAGATAGTAGCAATGAAGTAATTGGAGTCAAACCACCACGTATAAATCCACACTTTTATTTTTTAAAACGAAATATCGTGTAGGGACAAGAGGCAACAAGCAAAATGAATCAATAGGCAGAATTGCTACTATCTTTTCTACTTTGGAGTCACCTTTGAGGGACAGGTTTGCATTTCTTCTGCCTATTGATTCATTTTGCTTGTTGCCTCTTGTCCCTACACGATATTTCGTTTTAAAAAATAAAAGTGTGGATTTATACGTGGTGGTTTGACTCCAATTACTTCATTGCTACTATCTTTTCTACTTTGGAGTCACCTTTGAGGGACAGGTTTGCATTTCTTCTGCCTATTGATTCATTTTGCTTGTTGCCTCTTGTCCCTACACGATATTTCATTTTAAAAAATAAAAGTGTGGATTTATACATGGTGGTTTGACTCCAATAACTTCATTGCTACTATACAATAGTACTGGTTGCACCACTGTCTTGTACACCTTATTTTTCAGCTTCTTTGGCATTCTTCTGTCATAGTCTACACCTGATACTCTTGGCTGCAGCCCCACTGATTCTAGCTTTTACCTCTTCATTCAGACTACACTTCTCCTCAACTACTCCTCCCAGATAATTGAAGCTGTTTACCTGTTCCACTATCTTCCCCTCTATCTCTATTCTCAGCGTCTTCTGATTTCTCCAATTTGCTGCCATTACCACCATCTTATCTGTGTTTAGTTTCATCCCATGTGCCTTCAGATTTTCATTCCATTCTTCTATCCTTTGCTGAAGTTCTAGCTCAGAGTCTGTCTGTACTGCCACATCATCTGCATACAGCAGCTTTGTTGATCCATCCCCTCCAACCTGTTTGCTAATGTAGCCCATCACCAGTATGAAGAGCAGTGGGCTCAGAGTTGAACCCTGATGTACACCCACTGCCACTGGAAACACCTCTGTGAGGCCAAACACTGTTCATACTTGAGTCATTGGGTCCTTGTACAGAGCCTGCACTAATTTTACCAATGTTTCTGTAACTTCAAACCACCGCAGTACTGCCCAGATCAGCTTTCTTGGGACCTTGTCGTATGCTTTCTCCAAGTCTAGGAATGCCCAGGTGGACTCTCTCCTCATCACTAGCTTCTTCTCAAGTATCTGTCTCAGTGCAAACATCAGGTCAATTGTGCTGCATCCTGATCTGAATCCAAACTGCTTATCTCCCATATTACATTCTACTACTTGGCGTATCCGTTTATCAATGATCCTCTCCAGAACTTTCATGCAATGTGATAGGAGTTTGATGCCTCTGTACTGCCCACAGTTGTGGATGTCCCCTTTGTTCTTGTACACTGGCATGAGTATGCTTATGTTCCAGTCATCTGGGATACGCCTTTATCTCCGCATTGTTATTAGTACCCTCAGGAGCCATTTCCCCCCTATCTCACCTAGCATCTTTATCACATCTGCTGTGACCTCATCTGAGCCTGCTGCTTTCCCTGACTTCATCTTCCTTAGTGCTGTTCTTACTTCTTCTAGGGTGGGCTCCTCTTCTTCTCTCATCATAGGCTGTTTCTGGGGCAGTACAGCTTCTCTGGGGTTTTCTTTATTCAGAAGCTGCTGGAAATACTCCTTCCATCTGCCTTTGATGTCCTCTGGGCTGGTGAGCAAGTTGTTGCTGGCATCCCTTATGAATGTTCTCTGACTATCTTCTTTATCTTTTGTCTTTGCCTTGCAACCTGATATAGTTTCTTTGAGCCCCTTATTGAGTCACTTTCCAGAAGCTGGTACAGTGCCTCTGAGGCCCTATTCTTTGCTATTGCAACTTCTTTCTTAGCTTCATTGTTAGCCAACCAGTAGTCCTTCCTAGCCTGGTTAGTCTTTTCTGTCTCACACTTCTTCCTGCACGCCTTATTTCTTTTGATGACTTCCTGAACTTTTAAATTCCACCACCAGTTTTCCTTATGTATCTTATTTCCATATCTGGCTCGGCCACATATCTTTTCTGTAGTCCTAACACGTTGTTTTTAGGCACTGCCATTCTTCTTCAACTCCATCTATTTTTTCCTCTTCTTGGGATGCTAGAGCCCTGAGTAATTCCTTGAACTGTTGTACTTTCTCTCCAGTCAACTTCGAGGTCTTCAGCATGGTCTCTGTTGACCTTAGAGTCTTCTCTGATCACTGCTTGCAGCTGATTGTGGCAACTAGTGGTTTATGCTGTTGGCCGACTGCTTCACTGGGGATAACTTTGCAATCATGGATTCTGCCCCAGTGCCTTTTCATTACTAGGAGGAAGTCTACCTGAGTTGCATGTTGACTACTCTTGTATGTGAGCTTGTGATTGTCTCTCTTTCTGAACCATGTGTTGCCTACTATCAAGCCATTTGCCAGATAGAAGTCTAGAGTGGCATCTCCTTCTTAATTTATGTTTCCCCACCCATGTGTACCCAGGCAGTCCTCATATCCTGTTCTGTCTGTCCCGATATGTATATTCAAGTCACCCATTATTAACACCAATACATGTTGTCCTGCTTTCTCTAGTAGGTCCTGCAACTACTGTCTCACTGCACTCTTTTCCTCACTATCACAACCTTGTTGTGGGGCATAGGCTGAGATTATGAATACTGCCCTATTATTACATTGAGTCTGACTGCCATAAGTCTGTCATTAATTCTGATGATATCCCTTACTGCCTTCTGAAACCTCTCTGTCACCACAATTTCTACACCATTTCTAGCCTGCCCTCCACTTGAGTAGTAGAATCTGGATCCCAAGCCAAGTGGCTTTGCTGTACTGCCCTTCCATCTCATCTCTTGGATACATAGGATGTCCCGCCTCCTCCGTATCATCATGTCATCCACTTCCAAGCTGTGTCCTCTCAGTGAACCTACATTAAGCGTAGCAATTCTCATTTCATGTTTGGCAGGTTGGTTGCTTTTTACGTCCAGCTTTCACTCAACAGAGCTATCCCAGGTAACCCAGGCTGAGCAACTAGACATTGGCCAGCCAGTAACTTATTTGACCCAGGGCTGCTGGACTTTATGGCGGGCACACACTGGCCATTAGGGGCACATATACCCCTCCCACCATTAGCATGGGTGCCTGGTGTGGGTCAGAGTAGGCTGGGTCCTCAACCCAGTTATCACCAGTAACTATCCATGCCCCTTTTTGGTGACATTAGTTAACATCTGTTTGTAAACCGCTAAACTTTAGCTGAATTTACTAGAAAAATGTGTTTTGTTTTTGTTGTTTTTTCTAACTCTTAGACAATGCAGGTTTACTTTTTTTACAGAAAATTCCAGACCTTCCTCAACAGAAACTGCTACCATGTGCTTTACTCAAAAATGAACTTTACATCATATCTGTCTGTCACAAGCATACATCCTACTTATTAAGCTTTTACAGGTTACTATTAGAAATATCTATCTATAAATTGCCCTGTCTGAACCTATACACTTATGTTATTGTCAAAATTAAAATCAAAAAATCCATTCTAGAACACTGCACTTCTCCACTTTAGCTCAGTCCACACTAATGATTACCCATCACCAACAAAGCAAATACCTTCTTCATAGATGAACCCTAACTCTGGGATTTCCTTCTGTTATATATAACTGTAAGCCCTTCTTAACTTCCGTCAAAACTAGCCATAGATTGTACCTATTTACACTGACAACTTGTAAATATTTTTAACCATAAACTTACAAGCCTCCTTTCATGACTACATCAAATAGCTGTAACTCACAAAACAAACACCACCACATATTATCTCAACCTGGGTATAGCATAATAATATTTATATCCAAACTCAACTACCATTTACCTGGGTGTAATTATAGTGACATTCTAATTTTATCCACTGTTCGTCTCTGTGGTTTTATGATACTTCAACCTCTTAAGTTACTTCTTAGTGCACAACATATGAATATGACTGATTAGAGGTGCATTCATTTTGCACACATCAGTATACATCCATAGCTATAACTGTATCTATATCTGTCTATCTATATATATAAACTACATTATGTATGATGTAACTGTATTAATTTTGAATATAAAATAGCAACATTTAGAAGTTCGAATGTACTTGACATCAAATGTTCAACTACTGAACCTGCAAAGCATCAAGAAAGGAAAACTATTCCTTTCCTGATCTTGACACTACCTCCCATAACAGTCACCTCAACAGTGGTAGTGTTACAGGAAGTTTTTTTTAGGCAAGGTGTAAAGTTAGTGTAGCCTCTGACCCCTCTCCCCACACCACTTTAGTAACACATGCCGACACTACCATTAACCCGACCCTGACCACAACGCTAACGCAGGTTCCCTGCACCTTACCTTAAAAAAAAAAATCCTGTAACATTACCACTACAGAAGACATACCCTGACACACAAACGTGCCAATATACACTATCGGAAACTATATCTATCCTCTTACCTAATCCTGATCGTAACCTTAAAATACAAAGACTCGATTTGCAAAGGTACAAGGAAATAAATGCAATAAAAATCAGAGAACACTTTTTTGAGTCCTGTTAGCTATATTACCTTAGTCTTTTTGAATCAACACATGGTTCTAATACTGGTGCCTGCAAAGTTCAAAAATCCTCTTACATCTGTAAATTAAAAGACCATGTTACTCACCAGCAGTGCTCTTTCTTTGTGCTTCACTACAACATTTTATCTCAATGCCTTCATTTCAACAGGGTCAACTACAGTGTCAAGAAGGAACAGAACATACATCACCTCTGTTTTACTTTCTTGAGAAAGCTGTGAACAGAAATGTAGGGTCAAGTCTAATTACTTTCTTGAGTTTAAATTTTCTGCAAATCCACTTATCCCATCTTCTGTTGTAGAATTTCAAGTAGGGAAAGGCTTTTCTTTTGGGGCAGTGTGGCAGTTTAGTACAATAGATTAGAATTGCGTACTGATATTGAGATTCATTCTGTAAACTTGCATTTGATTCTCTACTCTTGTTTTCCTATTGCCTACCAATTTAACCAAAGAATGATCATGAGTTGCCCTTGAAAAAAACTATTTGTATGTAGTTGTTTACTTGGCTAACAAACAATGGAAATATATATAGTGCTAACTGAAACTGCAGCAAACATCAAGTATATAGATAACCATGTCAGATTTGTACACAGGCTGATGTGGTATTTTCATTCTAACAATACTGACATCACCCATGCACTCACGTCCCTCACCAAGTACTGCTATGACTCTGTCATAGTACATGTTGGCGTGAATGACTTGTGACATACCCCTCTGGACTATATGAAGAGAGACATGATCGAGCTGACCAAATATGTGTCTCAGGCGGGTATGTCCCTAGCCTTAAGCAGCATTCTACTGTTACCCAAAATGATGCTTCAGTACAAACAAAAATGATTGACCTTAACAACTGGCTTAGTTTCTGGTGTCAAAAAAAGAAGAAGTAAGTAGCGTCACCAAAGGCAGACCACATCAAAATATAAAACTCCAAAAACAAATGGTTCTGTCACCAATTCCACATAAAAAGACTTGAAACTTGAAAACTTTAATAAAATACACGATGATAAGATAAAATAAAATAAACACACTGGCTCATAAACCGGATAAGCGCTTTCGGTATAATACCATTTTCAAATCCTAAATGTTTGCCAGTGAAACTTCCTCTTAAATACCTTCATTTCCTAGTGTTCACTTACTTAGATGCATTTAGTAACCATAGCAACATACGCACCCTTTTAATTATGTAATTTTGAGTGCTGAAGAGCTTTCCCTTTTAGTGCAGATTTTAAAGGGAAATGGCGACTGATTGCAAATTCATTATCCACTTCATCTCTTCAATTTCTGTTCGTTTTACTAAATCCTCACCTCTTGGTGTTTCATTAAGCCTAGTTAGTGCCATGAACTTGAAAGAATGACTGTCATTTATACTAATATGCATATAAAGTGCATTGCTGGTAACTTTTTTTTTATGTCAGATAAGTGCTTTAGGATACGTTCCTTGAGCATTTGATTAGTTTTCCCTATGTAGTATGCCTTGCAATGACTGCAGATTGCCACATAGATAATGTTCTTCCTCCGACAGTTTGCAAATCCTTCAAACTTATAGTTTTTCTTAGTCAGGGGATGTGTAAAAGTATTTGAGATGTTTATATGAGAGCATGCCTTGCAACTTCCACATCTGAAGTTACCGACTCTCCTGTTCATCTGAAAACTCCTGTCTTCACAAATTGCTTCAGTTTCTGTTTTATAACATAATAGTCTTTTTAAGTTTTTCCTGTACTTAAAAGAAAAGCTGGGTTGATCTCCAACAATTTCCCTAATTTTGTTGTCAGATGTTAACACTGGCCAAAATTTTCTGATGGTATGACGAATAGCAAAATTGTCAGTACTATATGTCAACTGGCATCTCAGATCAGACTTTACCTCCTTTTACTTGATCTTAATTTGTTGTTAATATCCACTTTCCATAGCCCTTCCCATTTTGCCAGGACCAGATTGGCCTAACTATTTGCGCATGGAGTCACATTGCTACCCCCAACTTCTGCCAGTAGTAAGTACTACCATACAGAAACACATTGTTATATAAGACCAATTCCAAGAGACTACATAGTAAATGGATATCATTGGTTGCTTTGTGCTTCACACCAAAGTCTCTAATCACTTCGATCCACTGCATAATGGAGTTAGCATTACCACAGCAGCCAGCGTTGGAAATGGCAAGTAGGAGGATCCATGCCAATAATTGAATGGGTTTATCTAACCCACTTCTTAACTTTGAAAGTGGTACTTTGGAGCTACCAACAAACAGGGGAGACACCTTGTTATTTGAGAGCATCTATAAGGAAGTAGAGAATGCAGCTTTTAAACTAAAGTGTCTACAATGGCAACGCTTTCATGTGGAGGTGTGCCTTCACCATCACATTATCCCACGAGGTTTAAGAGTAAGATGCATGCCAACTTATGGAAATATGTATCCTGAATTGCTTGCCAAATGGCAAAGGATTAATATAGAAACTAGTTTCAGTTACATGAAACTTTTTATAGAATTTTTTAAACCTCAGGAGGTTGTAGCAGCAAACCTTATAGAACAAAAACAGAATGAACTGGAACAAATGACACTGTCTGATAACAATTTGATGAAGCTAGGGGCGCTGCAGGACAGGCTGGAAGCTTATGATACCAAGTTAAAAGGAGTGAAAGTTTGCAAACTATCCAGGGATTTTAATAATTTTAGGAAGTGTCACCTGTCTGAATGGCCGAAAGACAAGAAGACAACCATACAGACCAGGACTAATGTAAACAATGGAATAGTAGCAAGCCATGAAAAGGAGGAGACTGTCACTAGGAAACCAACGAGATTTGTAGTAGAAGCAGAAGTGCATACCACACCCAGGCAAAACAACAGAGAGGTTTCAACAACACATGAAGCTGTGATACATGCTCTTGAGACTAATGTTAGCTCGGTAATCAATACTGAGAGCATAGAAGAACTATCTGGTCAGGGTGAAGAAAATATATCCATTTTGAATAATAAAAAGAATTTGGATATACAGACTGCCACTAAACCCAAAGATGAGGTGGTACATTTACCGCTTTACCAACAGCTTCCTTTTTTGTTGCAGAACAACACCCCGTGGGAAGTACGACCCCAGAACAGGGAGAGGAAGAAACGGAGGTTTCAGGAATAAATGATTCCCCTTGTATTTAATATATTGAGTATTGTATTAACAAGAGATCAGACTCGACTATTAGAGAAAGGAATGAGTTTCATACCCTCCTTGCGTTCACCAATGAGTGAATTTATCCTACATCTAAAATATTTTGGGAGAAATTTGACTCTAAGACATCTCTTTGGCAATATAAACAATGAGGAATCTCAAACTAGAATTGGATATAGGAAACCAAGTACATTTGTCCCCGTATGTCATCCGGCTGTAGATGCCTTTGTGCGATTATGTGAAAATGAAGTGGCTGAATATAGACAGATGTAGGGAAGTAAACATTTCCACAACTTAACTCTAAATGAGAAGAGAGCACTATTTGAACTACAGAATATGAAGAACATCATGATTAAACAAGCTGACAAAGGCGGGGCAGTTATAGTTATGGATATGTCAATGTTCTTCGTGTTTCACTGTTGCAGTCATTACATTTGGGTAATATGCTGGCAGGTTGTCCTCAGTCGGCCTGATTAACAAAGTGTTAGGTCCTGTTTCGGTTGCTGTCCCTTCTTCTATGACATCAGGTCATCAGGGGTATAAAACATGCAGCCAATGCCATTACGTCAGTCTTTCTTGCGGTGCGGTGCCCGAAGCAGAAGCAGAAGCAGTTCGCAAGTGCCGGTCGGCCGACTCCTGAAATTTTCATTTTCGAGTTTCATAACCGACGTCTTCAGCTTAAAGCTAAGTACCCCTGTTGGGGAAACTTTTTCTTGCTCCTTACCGATGTCAGTAAAAGTTAATAATTGCATTACTTGTGGAAAGCAAATACCTCATAAAGATTTTCATTCGTACTGTATTCCTTGCCTAGGCCCTGACCATGACGTACCTTGCTTTCCGTTTTGTGCTTTATTTAATCAGCGCACTATCCGTCGTTGGTATATTTTTGCCTCTAAATATTTTGGTTCTCTGTTTAATTATCCAGAAATGTCGTCGGTTAGTCATCTGACTACCGGGATTACAAAAAAACGCAAAGGTAAAGACAGAGACAGGCGACAGAGGTCCAAAACTGCCGATGACGCTTCTCCTAAGTCAGTCACCAGTTTGCCAGTACTCAGTGAGGTGCTTTCGCAGCCCATGATACCTGCTACTTCTGATTCGCAGGCCTCTACTGAGACCCATTCGGAGTCCGGTATGCCGCGAGATACTTCAACTATGGAACCCGCGGATGTCTCTACCTTGGATGGGTCCGGAGCCGCTGTGCAGGCACTGGCTGCTGAGGGTGTATTCAGGCCTACAGACTTGCATATTTAAATGACACCTCCTTCATTACTAAGGCCTAAATCTCGATCCATGTCTAAAAAAACGATGCCCAGGCCACATGCTTAGGCCACTATGCCTAAAAAACAAATGATAAAAATGGCTGAAGATCTAATAACTCTAATGAGGGGTAGTCAACGCCCCTCTAAGAGGCCTAGGGCTATGCTTGATTATGAATCTTCTGATTAGGATTCTGTTTCTTCTGACTCTTCTGATGACCTGGATTTGTCCATACCTACTTATGAGGATTCTGATGCAAAGGATTCCATTCCCTCTGCTTCCCCTCCTGAGGATTTTTCTTTTGGGGAAACGTTACATACTTTAAGTGAGCATTTTCACTGGGAAAGCCAAGAATTTTCTGATTCAAAAAAGATGCTTAGGGATTTCCTTCTTCTACCTCAGCATAGGCCTTTGGCTATACCTCCTGTACTAGACATTGTTGATGTTTTCTCTGAATCCAGTTTGGCCCCTGATTCCCTGCCTCCTGCTCCTAGTAAACCTGACAGATATTACAGGGTTCCTGAGTCCCACAACTTCCTTTTCAAAAATCCTGTTGCAGATCCAGAGACTATTTCTCAGGGGCACAAGGGCATTAAGGCATCTACTGCTAAAAATCCCACCCCTTCTGATAGAGACTCCAGGGCGTTGGATAGATGGGGTAAACAGGTTTATACTTCTGCAACCTTGGCAATCAGAGCTTTAAACTGCCAATTTCATATCTTAAAATATCAGCAATATGTTACTGGACTGCTTAAACAGAAAATGATGTTGATTCCTGACTGTGTGGAAAATAAAGATTTACAGGACTTAATGCATTCTGCTGAACAAGTTGGAAAATATACTTTGCAATGTAGGTTTGATTCTTCAGAGGCCTTTTGCAGGGCTGCCGTTACTGGGTCTGTGCTTAGAAGGCATGCTTGGCTTAAGGAGCAATCTTTGCCTGATCATGTTAAAGCTAAATTGTTGGATGCTTCTTTAAATCAGGACTACCTGTTTGGCAACAAGGCTGAAGAAGTTCTTAAAAGATGGAAGATAAAGCTAAATCTATGTAAACTGTTAAAGATTTTTACAAGTGCGACCTCCTAGATTTAGTAGGCACTGGCCTACTAAGAATTGGTCCTTTCCAGTCCCTTCCAGGTCTTCTCAAGCCAAACCCAGACACAGCAAAAACCCCAGGTTTCAGTCCCAGGGGACTCTCAGAACCAAGCAGTGGGGAGCCTCCACTTCCAAATCTGGAAATAACAAGACACCCCCTATGGTAAACAGTATCAATGACTTCCTTTTAAAATTCCCAAGCACTTATCTTTTGACCGCCCCTTTGGAGGGAAAGATTGCTCTTCATGCAAAGAACTGGGAACTCATAACCCAGGACAAATGGGTTTTAAATATAGTGTCCCAGGGATACAGATTTAATTTCCACACATTGCCAACACCAAATGGGTGGCCAGACCTGCCCCCAAATCAGTGGGCAGAGGCTCAAAAACAAGTACTTTCCCTCTTAAGCATGGGGGCTATTCAACTGGTACCAGAAGAGGAAAAGGGACAAGGTTTCTACTCCAGACTTTTTTTGGTACCCAGAAAAGACAAATCATGGCGTCCGGTCCTGGACCTGTCTACTCTAAACACCTTTCTGGAGATTCCAAAATTCAAGATGCTGACTTTTCATCAATTACTTCTTATGCTAGGCAAAGACACCTGGTTGGCAACACTAGATTTAAAAGAAGCATACCTGCACATCCCAATCAGGGAATCTTGCAGAAGATACCTATGCTTCAAAGCAGGCTGCATGCATTATCAGTTCTCTGCACTGCCCTTTGGCTTGTCTACTGCGCCAAGGGTATTCACAAAGTGCCTGGCTCCAGTTATTAAATTTTGCAGGCAAAGAAGTATTCAAATATACCCATACCTGGACGATTGTCTAATTCAAGCAGAAAGCCAGGGCATATTTTTAAATCATCTGGCATTTGTAAAAAGGGTTCTAACTTGTCTGGGGTACACCATAAACAAAAATAAATCACAACTGGTACCATGTCAACAAATTACATTCCTGGGAGCAGGCTTGAATACAACTTCCCAGATGGCTTTCCTTACACCCCAAAAGCAAATTCATTTGGTAACCTATTTCAAACAAGTGGCCACAAAAACCCTGCTATCTGCAAGACAAATACTGCAAGCCTTGGGGTTCATGGCCTCCTGCATTCTTCTAATTCCATATGCAAGACTGCATATGAGTAAACTACAATGGTATTTAAAAAGCCTATGGAGTCAACATTCTCACAGCCTGGAAACAATGATTCCTATCATACCTTGCCTACGCCTAGAATTCCTCTGGTGGGCAGAGGCCTGCCACCAAAACAAGGGACTACCATTCACACTACCCCTGCCGCCCAAACCCTAACAACAGATGCATCAGACTATGCATGGGGGCTCACCTGGCAGGGAAGTGCATTCAGGGCAAATGAAACCCAAGTCAAATGCACCTACATATCAATCAAAAAGAAATGTTAGCTGTACAGAATGCTCTGACAGCCTTCAAGGACTACATTCTTCCAGGACAACTAATGGTAAAGACGGACACCACCACAGTTATGTGGTACATAAACAAGCAGGAGGGTACACATTCCTACTGCCTCTGCAGACTAGCCATGGCATTGTAGAACACAGCCTTGAGCTACCAAGTGCACCTACAAGCTCAATTCCTGCAAGGAAAATTAAATACACTGGCAGACGGACTAAGCAGAAACCTCATGGACCCACACGAGTGGAAACTGGAACCAAGGATTTTCAACATGTTGACAAGCGAATGGGGGAGCCCAGACATAGATCTATTTGCCTCCCCCCCCAGAACTACCAGTTGGACAAGTTAAGGACTCCCTACAATCAAGCCTGGAAAGATGATGCTGTGTCCTTCAGCTGGAGAAAATAATCAGTCTACGCCTTCCCCCCGCTGTCTCTGCTTTCCAAAGTTCTACTAAAAGTCAAACAGGACAAACCAAGGATGATCTTGATTGCTCCAGACTGGCTGAGCCAACACTGGTACCCCCTCCTGCGCAGTCTGTCACAGTTATCTCCATGGCACCTGCCTCAGACCCCTTCCCTGCTGTCCCAGCAGGAGAACCAATTTCTGCACCCTCAGCTTCCAACATTGAACCTTGCAGCCTGGCTAATCACTTAAATTCACCCTTATCTTCCCTCAGCAAACCTGTGCTGGATGTCATCTTAGAGGCAAGGAGACCTAGTACTAGAAAATCTTATGCTGACAAATGGAAAAGATTCTGTGCCTGGAACCAATCTCAAGGGATGAGCACAGCAGCGCCCAATTTACTATAGATTTTGCAATACTTAACTGAGATGCTTCACAAAGACCTGTGTTTTTCCTCCATTAAAATCCACGCCTCAGCCATTTCAGCTCATTATAACACAGAACCTCCCCTCTTCTCCCATCCTCTGCTCCAGCAGTACCTCAGAGGGGCCAGAAACTTGAGACCACCCAGGAGAGCTCCAACCCCTGCCTGGGACCTTAACTTTGTATTGGAGAAACTCACTCTACCTCCTTTCAAGTCAGCTGCTACTGCAGACTTAAAATTTCTTTCTTGGAAAACAGCCTTCCTTTTAGCACTTGCTTCAGCTAGAAGGATATCTGAATTACAGGCCCTTATGGCAGTGGAGCCTTTCATCATCTTTCATGCGGACAGGGTGTCACTCAGGACCAATCCATCCTTCATGCCCAAGGTGGTATCCAGTGTGGCTCTTAATCAGTTCATTCATTTGCCAAAATTCTTTCCCAATCCACAGAACAAAGGAGAATGGATTCTGCATTCCTTGGATGTGCACAGACAACTTAGATTCTACTTGGACAGGACTAAACCTTGAAGAAAATCTGAACAACTGCTGGTAGCATTTTCTGCAGAGGCAGAGAGGAAGGCTATTTCAAAACAAACCATTTCTAAATGGATAAGCCATTGCATTAGTTTCTGCTATAAGCATCACGGAAAACCTATCCCCCAGGGGATCAGATCTCACTCCACCAGGGCTGCATCGACTTCTGCAGCCTTTCTCAGAGGTTTTCCTACCAGGGACATCCTAGAAGCTGCTACCTGGAGTTCTGTACTTACTTTCACCAAGCATTATCATTTGCCAATTTTCTCTAAATCCAGTGCTGGCTTTGCCACTGCTGTCTTGCAGGGCCTTATAGCTGGCCCTAATGCTAGATAAGCTCTTCCTCCCAACCATAGCTTTGGGAATCTACCCAAATATAATGACTGCAACAGTGAAACACGAGGAACATAATACAGTTGTGTGCACTTACCATAAATGAAGATGTTCGAGTGTATTCACTGTTGCAGTCTTGGTTACCCTCCCTCCAGCCCCCTAATTTCTTCTGGCTATTCCTCTACTTTCCTTTACTATGCTTAAAAGACTTTTTGGTATATTTGCTTTTTGTTGGAGGTATGCTTTGTGTTTTTATGTTTATTTGCTCCCCATTAGGGGGGCACCTGACATCTGGCACACGAAAAACTGATGTAATGGCGTCAGCAGCATGTTTTATACCCCTGACAACCTGTCGTCATAGAAGAAGGGACAGCAACCGACGCAGGACCCAAGACTTTGTTAATCAGGCTGACTGAGGGCAACCTGCCAGCAGATTACCCAAATGTAATGATTGCAAAAGTGAATACACTCAACCATCTACATTTATGGTAAGTTTACACAACTGTGCTTTCTTTGATACCAAGATGAAGGAGATGCTAGCAGATATAGCCACCTACAGGAGGATTGATAAAAGAGAATTGAACACCATTATACATAGTGTACAAGACACGCTTTATGACAAGCTCATGAATAGATCAATAAGCAAAGAGCTGTTTGATTTGTTTGAAGTATGTCATCCTACTACACCTAGCATCGATGGAATGCCTAAGGTGCATAAGAATCTACATGACCCTCTGATGCGACCAGTCGTTTCAGGAAAAGGTTGGATAACCGAACCTCTTTCTATTTTTATCGAAGGAGTGTTAAAGAAACTGCTACCTCATGCACCTGCAGTGATCAAGGACTCGGCTGAGTTCTTAAGTAGACTTTACAAGAAACTGCAACAGATGAATACTTGTAAGAATTTATTATTGGTAACTATGGACGTGAAAAGTTTGTTCACGTCCATACCCAATGATTTGGGGATCAAAGCGATCAGAGACTTTGGTGTGAAGCACAAAGCAACCAATGATATCCATTTAATATGTAGTCTCTTGGAATTGGTCTTATATAACAATGTAGCAATGTGACTCCATGCACAAATAGTTATGCCAATCTGGTCCTGGCAAGATGGGCAGAGCTATGGAAAGTGGATATTAACAATAAATGGAATAGAAACAGTTTTCTATAATCGATTTGTGGATGATGTCTTTCTCTTATGGGATGGCGATTTAACCTCCTTGGAATTTTTTGTACAATTTTTGACCAACACAACTTCATTTTTGAAGTTTGAAGTGACATCTTCTAGTACGGAGATAGAATTCTTGAATGTTAGGTTAATGTTAGATGACACAGGAAGCATCAATACTAGAATGTATAGGAAACCTGTATGTCGCAATAATTTACTACACAATACTAGCATGCATCCCAGGCATGTTCTTGGCAACATAGTTTCTAACCAACTAACTTGAGTGTCCAAGCTCTGCACGAGGGATGAGGATTATAGGGAGGAGCAAATTAAACTTATCAATGACTTTAATAAGAGAGGATACAAAGTCAAAGAGACACAGACCAATGAAGCAACTACCTTGGAACTACACTCTCACAGGGAAAGACCCTATTTTTCGGACCAAGGTGAAACAGTTAAGATCAAGTAAAAGGAGGTAAAGTCCAATCTGAGATGCCAGTTCACATATAGTACTGACAACTTTGCTATTTGTAATACCATCAGAAAATTTTGGCCAGTGTTAACATCTGACAACAAAATTAGGGAAATTGTTGGAGATCAACCCAGCTTTTCTTTTAAGAACAGGAAAAACTTAAAAAGACTATTATGTTATAAAACAGAAACTGAAGCTATTTCTGAAGACAGGAGTTTTCAGATGAACAGGAGAGTTGGTACATTCAGATGTGGAAGTTGCAAGGCATGCTCTCATAAAGATCTCGAATACTTTTACACATCCCCTGACTAAGAGGAACTATAAGTTTGAAGGATTTGCAAACTGTCGGATGAAGAACATTATCTATGTGGCATCCTGCAGTCATTGCAAGGCATACTAGATAGGGAAAACTAATCAAATGCTCAAGGAACATATCCTAAAGCACTTAACTGACATAAGAAAAAAAGTTACCAACAATGCACTTTATATGCATATTAGTATAAATGACAGTCAGTCTTTAAGTTCATGGCACTAACTAGGCTTAATGAAATACCAAGAAGTGAGGATTTAGTAAACTGAACAGAAATTGAAGAGTTGAAATGGATAATGAATTTGCAATCAGATCAGTCAGCAGGTCTGAATGCATTTGTCCCTTTAAAACCTGCACTAAAAGGGAAAGCTCTTCAGCACTCAAAATTACATAATTAAAAGGGTGCGTATGTTGCTATGGTTACTAAATGCATCTAAGCGAGTGAACACTAGGAAATGAAGGTATTTAAGAGGAAGTTTCACTGGCAAACATTTAGGATTTGAAAATGGTATTATACCGAAAGCACTTATCTGGTTTATGAGCCAGTGTGTTTATTTTATTTTATCTTATCATCGTATATTTTATTAAAGTTTTCAAGTTTCAAGTGTTTTTAAGTGGAATTGGTGGCAGAACCATTAGTTTCTGGCGTCATTCTAAGGGGATCCAGTACCTGTCGGCCTGGGAAGACATGATTGACAGACCACAATGCTTTACCAGAGATGGCCTGCATCTGCCTCTCTTGGGCTTCAGGCCCCTGGAAAAGGCCTTGCCACCCCATAGTGCCTTTTTTAGGCAATGTCTTGAAGTCAAAACTACCAACATGAGGATCTCATCTAAACGCAATTTAAAGGTCATGCTGCTGAACACTAGGAGTCTCAGCATGAAACTGCACTTATTGCAACCATTTTTAACCCTGGAAGGTGCTGACATTTGCGCAGTCACAGAAACCAGGTTCAAAGATTCAGAGAGCACCCCAGCCTTACCTGGTTACTCATCCTATCATACTTACAGACCCCACATTGAGGGCAGCAAAGCCAAAGGAGGTGGTGTTTCAATATATATTAAATATATACACATCTCCACACTGGTCAAAGAGTATGATGCACAGGAGATTCTCCAGGTGCAGTTAACAGCTGACAAGACCCCTGTTGAAATCGTAGTTAGCTACATGCCCCCAACGTTGACTCAGGACACCCATCTATGCCGCCTATCTGGACCTTCTCAAATCTACTAAGATTCAACCCTACACCCTGATAATGGGTGATTTTAACTATGCAACTATTGATTGAAAGAACTACTAGAGCCAGAACACAAATGCGCAAAGATTCCTTGACTTCAACAATGCCAGTGCTTCGGACCAGCTGGTTGACACCTCCAGAAGAGGTGACAACATCTTGGACTTAGTACTAGCCACCATAGGAAATCACTGCAGCATCCCTCCGGTGTCATCATTCCTGGTAAAATCAGACCACAAAGTGGTCACCTTCAAAGTCACCATCTCCCCTGACTCTCCCCCAGCTAGGGTTAAACAAAAAAACTTTACCAAAGTTGATTACAACCTCTCAAGAGAAGGTCTAAACAGCTTCACAAACCCCTCCCCAACAGTACTAATTGGCCCTAATGTCCAAACCTACACCAAAGAACTATATGACCATTTATATAAATTTATGTATTCAACAATACCTGACAGTACAAAATACTCCTCCTCAAGGAAGAGTAAACCTGTCTGGTAGACATCCGCTATAAATAAACTCTACAACAAAAGGCAAAGAATTGCTGTCCAGCACCAAGAAGGAACAGGTGCCAAAATGGAAGCAATCACTCCTTGGCCAAAACAGGCAAATGAGGGTATTAGTGAAGCCCTTCAAAGCTAACTTTGAGTCCAAATTGGCCACATCTACTAAAGACAGTCATAAGGCCTTCTTCACATACATCCACAATCTAAGGGGAAATACCCAAATCTGCTCAGAACTGGTGGCCAATGACACCATGTACATAAATGCCATGGATAGGTTCAGTGAAAACTTCATCCTTTTGTCCCTCCATCAGTAATCCAGGATATCCCCAGCACCTGCCCCCATCCCTTATTTCTAGGGAACAAGTCATTACCTCCCTCTCAAAGGCTAAAAACACAGCTTCCATAGGACCCGATAACATCCCAGGCTGCATCCTGCATCAACTCAAGCAGGAACTCGCAGCACTATTAGGCACTCTATTCAACCTAAGTCTGAGTATCAGTTTCGTCCCAGCCAAGTGGAGGATGGCCACCATCATCCCTCTGCACAAAGGTGCAGCATCCACCAATCCAGGCAATTTTAGACCCATCAGCCTAACTAGCCTGATTTGCAAGGCCATGGGATGCATTATACAGGACCACATTAACAAGGACATGAGCAACCTTCAAATGATTGATCCCAAACACTTTGGTTTTGTCAAGGGGAGATTATGCCTGTTAAATTTGGTAGACTTCTTTGAGTCAGTCACCAAAGCCATGGACGAGGGGAAGATGGTGCACTCCACCTACCTTGACCTTGCCAAGTCCTTTGACACTATTCCCCATTGAGGCATAATAGATAAACTATCCCATAAATCTGTTTGTAACTAGATGGGTAGCTAACTGGTTCACTGATAGAACTCACTTAGTCATAGGGGAAGCTAACTCAACTAGTAGACCCGCAACGAGTGGCATAACCCAGGGATTGGTCTTGGGGCCCCTGCTGTTTGGGATATACTTCTCCGAGGTGCAAGCTAATACCAGAAGTTTATGGCTGACCAAGTTTTCAGATGACTGCAAGATGGGTGCTGTCATCAACTCCCCTAGTGATGTAGACGTAATACAAGATGGTCTCACCCAGAGTCCCAGACAAATGACTGAAGCCAGAAACATGGCCTCAAACTAAACACCAAAAAATGCATGATCATGCCCTTTGGGGAGAGTGACGTCTCAACAAATTATCACATTAATAACATCCTAAGCATGCAAGCAGTTGTGAGGAACCTGGGCACCCAAGTTGACAGCAATCTAACTTTTGACCATCATGTTGCCTCCATTGTACAGAGAGCTTCCTACAGGGCTCACCTCATTAGTAAGGGTATTTCTTCCAGGAACAAGAAAATCTTGACTTCCCTGTATTCCTCTCTTATCAGGCCCATCATCGAGTATACCCCCCCCCCCTTTCAGCATGTACCTCACAAAGCATATGAAGCAGCTGGAGAGACCACAGAGGTTCCTGACTAGGAGAATCTATGGCTTCAAAATTCTATCCTACATGGATAGGCTAAAAGCTCTGTCCCTCTACTATGTCTCATACAGACTCCTCAGAGCTGATGTATGTGTGGCATGCAGAGCAATCTCTGACCCCACCTTGATGAAATTGTTGCAAATCTGCAAGCCAAACTCCACTCGGGTGACTCACACACAAAACCTCTGCTTGGTCTGTGACATCAACAGGACTTGCTGGCAGGACAGATTTGTCTCCCAGAGACTCCCCCATCTGTGGAATAGACTCCCTCTCCAAGTTAAACAGAGCACTTCATTATCCCTCTTTAAGGGGAACCCGGATAACTGGATGGGAAATAGAAAATACACCCCTGGGATTCCACCCATATCCCTGCTGGACAGGAGCACTAGGTACTGACTTGTGGGAACATGGGCTAATTTATTGGCTAGGCTTATAAGGGCCTCAGGGCCAGTAGCCTAGTAACTTGCTATGATCCTATGATCGTATAATATATCATAGTATATAATTAAAGCTTTTAAACAACTGCTAACATTCTTGTACTGCATGCCTTTAATTGGCTACTAATAAGACAAGAATGTATCACTACAGTTTATCCTACTGTACGCACAAGCCCTTCTTTCATTTGTGCATTTTCCCACATGTAAAACTTAGCTGAAGATGGAAATGTTATATGTAATTGTTATGTTAAGCTCTGAAAAGAAGTCTATATATGCCCTAAGGAAATGACTTATACATCATTCACACAAAAAGCAAAAGTCATGCTATACATTTTAGGTGTACATTTGAGGTAGGAACACTGAGTAGTTCTGAGTTTGATAGAATTCTATTTCTGAAGTGTATTTGTACAGCATAGCTTGTATGCTGCATACATTGTTACAGGTATGGGTATGCCTGTAGTATTAATCTGGCTAGAGAATATTGCAAGTATTTCTGTAGACACTAACATTTAAGCATCCACATAAAACTTTTTCAAAGGAACATTTCACAAGGTTATCCTTATCTCAGCTGTTTTTATTTTTATTTATTTATTTCATTTATTTTGTTTTACATATGTTCAGCTGTTCCTTTTACCTCTTTTATTGATGTGGCCACATTAGCAGTAACAGTGTCTCACAGGATGTGGTTCTCCATTTTATTTCTTAGCTGAGATGCATTTTGTGCTTTCCACAGCCCCCCATATTAGATTTTTTACTAAGTTTTCCTGTTTCCTGCCATACCACAAGCACCTGCTAAAAGTCAACAGGCAGTTCTCCAAACTGTTTGTATGTATGTGTGCAATGAGTGAATGAGTGTGTGTGTGTGTGTGTGTGTGTGTGTGTGTGTGTGTGTGTGTGTGTGTGTGTGTGTGTGTGTGTGTGTGTGTGTGTGTGTGTTTAGTTTCTCTGCACCATGCCCACTTAGTGCTAGGACATGACTTGCTGCCACATCCTTGTATTGCATTAGGTGAATAGTCAAAGAATAAAAGATATTTAATTTACTTTTTCTCACAGATAGTTTAGTTTATCACTATCAGAGTATTTTATATGTATAATTTAGTGCTTTCATTGAAGTATTTTACTTCTACTTCCCTTGATGCCTTTCCCCGCAGAATTTTAGATGAAGAGATGTACAATTAATGGTCAGTCTCACATGTCTGTATGGCTCACATGCAGTGCAGTAATGGCCATGCAATAAGAAAGCAACACTGTATAGGTGCAGAGGGCTTCTGACAGAAATGAATCATGCAACTGCACCTGGGGATTCCTATATACTACTTTAGCTTCATATTGCTTTAGAAGCTGAAAACAGAAAAGTTCAGCATTGTAACATTTAAACATTCCATTTAGTTCGGTCATATATAGTGATTTCCTCATACAAACTGCATGGAGCAACTGCATTTTTATTTACTTGTGGTTAAGAAGTATGAAGGAGTTTCCTCTCTCATGAAGTAGAAAGAACTACATTGTCATTGTAAGACATTTGTATTTATTTGCAGAACATCAAAGGTCAACTTTGTATTAGCCTGTAAAAGTCTGCTGTCATAATAAGCCATATATTTACTTATTTTTTGCATCTTTGGAGTAGGCCTAGAAATATTAAGATCACCTTGTGCTTATAAAGTGATAGAATCTGTTTCCATTCATTGATAAATTCCACATCAGATGCAGTAAGCTGTTCCCAAATGATTGAGATTAACCCTTGCTTGCAATAGAAGAAACAAAATGAAATGTAAGCAAGAGCTGCAATCTACTATTCTCACATATCTGCTATATCATAAACCTGGGCTATACCAGATGTACACTGCATAAGGTAGCTCAGTTCTACAGATGTAAGGTCTATAACAGAGATTGGAAATTATAAGCTTTAGAAGGCATGGTGATGTTATCTGAAGAGCAAGCTTGACTTGTTTTTAGAAATTTGCAGTCACTAAAAGAAATTGGTAAACATACCATCTGTGCCACTGTTCAGCTTAGTGGAAATAAAGAAATAACATCAGATTGTGCAAATCACATCTGAGTATATAACTGCATTCTTTCCCAGTATCTTGCTTGGCATCAGCACTCACATATGCTCAGACAACTGATGGTTTTGGACTTTAAAATATCAATGAATTTGAAATTAATACCAAGACATTAGTCAACATTCCAAACTTTGAGATGATGTGCCAGAATAATTCTTTACCTACATTAGTCATTGCATCAAAAAAATGTATACTGACACGTTCCTGGGCTGGTTAATCACTTATCACTAATCTCAGTGCTCTTGGTCCTATCTCCCTGGGTGGGGACTGCCTCAGCCATCACTGAGTTGGGAACCAGAATTGGAAACTCAGACCAGAATGCAGTCAGCAGAATCACATATGTTGACATATATGCCAGGACATTTTCCTTTGCCATACCACTGTGAGGCTAGGTAGTCTGTGAGGCATGACCTGTAAGGACATACCCATCCTGGACTGCCCCCTTGCAGCCCAACCTTGGCCGTCTCACACACCAAGCCTGGTATTCACTTCAAGTTCTGACCTCCACAAGGGCTTAATGATCTGCCTACAACACCACTGAACCCCCCTTTCCCCAGGATAGGCACACCCATATTTTCTCTGCTGCTTCATCTCTCTCCTGGGTTGCTAAACAATTATGGGTCACCATGGACTATTGTCTGACACTATCCCTCTATGCCAGAGTACCCAAACATCATTTTTCATATTTTGCAAACACATTTGGAAAGGCAAGAAGGAAGGCTTCCTCTTAACTGATGTGCTACATACATCAAACTCAGCTGTTACACCAGCATTCTGAATCATTAATGACTTGTTTCAAAGAGGACCACATACTACAAAAACAGAAAGAGGCTGTCATTGTCCCTATTCATCAAAGTAGAAACAAGTATGTCAAAGGAAACTTCAGGCCCATTTCTAAATCCAGTAATCTAGATGAAGTTTTGGATAATGTGTGTCACAAGCAAATGGTCACCATCTTTGATTCACAGGGATGTCTGAATGATTTAAAGTGTAAATTCTGTGACTTGATCCTAATCATTGCGTATTGCATCCTCACAGGTATGGATAGATGTAAATCAGTTGGAGCTTTTGTCTTTAAACAGTCAGAGACATTTTACCACATTCAGCCATAGTATCCTGATGCATAAATTGGAAGACATGAATCTTAGCCATCACTTAGCCTACTGTTTTTGCAGCTACTTAGATGGAAGGACTAAGTTAAATTTCTGAAAGCAACATCTGGCCCTTTACAATTAAATCAGCTTAGAGTTCTGCCTTAGACCATGACTTCTTGTCTCTACATACCACCAGAGTGTGAAAGAAATGGAGAGACTAGCTATTCTGAAATACAGAGTTTACACAGCATCTTGTCTCTGCCAGCCAGCTGCTGCATGTAAGAAAACACTTCAACATAAGCTGCAGCAGCTGCAATTCCAAATGTACTGCAGCCATTTACTCCTTAATATCACCAAAATTCACATAGTTATGTTTGAAAGAAAATGCAGTTTGATATATTGGAGTGACTGTAAACTACAAAACTTATCAGGAGGTATTTCTTCGGTTTAAATCCCTTGGCATCATCTTGGACCAAGGCATGAGCTATACACATTGTGCCAGGATATCACAAAAACAAGTAGAACCCTGGGCCTCATGCATATGATAAAATACTTTATGCCTGTCTCAGTCAGAGATTTGCAGTGATAAGACCATGAAGTATTATTTGCCAGCCAGCTCCAGCTTTATATAGACTACTGCCTAGGTGATCTGATTTCAGCTTGGGGGCTTAGTGGATTTGACAGGAAGGACTGGTGATCCCATGCTAGTGGTAGGGTGGAAGAGATCAGTAGGCATTCAGCCACAATCCCTTGGAGGTGGGTTGGTATCACTGCACTCATCCATGAGATGGGTTTTGTCGCATCAAGCATGGTCTGATGGTTACCTTTATTAATGAATGCGCAGGACCAAGCATCTGCAGGAAGAAGGTGCTGCAGTTTTCTGAATGATGCCAGTTGCTCACTCACCACTTTTCAGGGAGTGGGGTTAGACCATACACATACCTTCATTGGCAGGATATGAGTAAGGGCAAAACAATCCTCACTTCTACCTGGATAATGACCACTCCAGATGTCTCCGACTTCTGTGATGTGTTATACTGAGGTAATTCCAAGTATGGGAAAATGAATGGATAGAATCCAGTTGGAGGAAACTTGATGGTCATCAGGCATGTGGGGAAAGAATTAGTTATCTACCACATGTTACACATCTGCAGAGTTTATAGGAGGAGATAAAGATGAAAGATACTGCTATCTTCTCTCCTTCTATGATTGGCTGAGCCTCCAGTCATGTTCTACTTGGCTGCATCTTAGAGCATTTGATAAAATTGTCTGCACCAATACCTGTAAGCATGTCATAAATGTCATCATGTTACATTGTCCATCCTATGCTATTAGAACATGCGACTGGCTCCTCCCATCCTAGCTTCCAAAGAGGATAGGGACAAAAACATTGAGTATTGCCTTGCCAGAAAATGACATAGAGAGAGATGAAACCCTGACTGTGACCCAGATGACCAAAAATCAGTTAGCACCTCAAGCTGTTTAGGAGCCAGCGGGAAGAGGTTTGGAGTGAGCATCTTATATTGGTTCACCTATCTGTGGGGGTGGGTCAGTCCAGCCCTTGCAATGCCACCATCTACTGGAGAAGAGATGCACAATAACTAGCATATGCTCGAGTGAGGTATTGTGCCAAATGCCTTGGCCAGATCAAAATAGGCAGTGTGAACCATTTTGCCCTCATCCATTGCTTTGGTGACTTTCTCAAAGAAATCCACCAGGTCCAGTAGGCATGACCTGCCTTTGATGAAACCAAACTAGATTGGTTCCAGTGTCTGGAGGTTTACTATATCATTACTCCATTTCGATGAAAATTCTTTCCATGGCTTTGCATATAAGACTAGTGAGACGTATGGGCCTGTAGTTTCCAGGGACAGTAGATGGCCTTCCTTTCTGCAGAGGGTGACTGTTGCTGTTCTCCATTCATGAGGCACAAAGCCTGTTTGGAAGCTACAGTTAAACAGCAATTCCAGAGGACCAGATAGGTCATGTTTCATGCTATTTAGAAGGCATCCTGCGATATTGTCTGGGCCCATTGATGGCAGTGTTTTTGGCCTTAGTGAGAGATTTAAGGACCTGCTCCCTAGTGATAGCAAGGGGAGTTATATTTGATGATATTTCCTGAGGGAAGGTTGAGGGGGAGAGAGGGTTAAAGTTGGATTTAGATTTGTTGTCCACTAGGTTTGCTGAATCTTCTGGCTCAGTATAGGTTGTTCCATCTACAATAAGCTCCGCATACAACTGTGCACCGCCTTTGAGGTTCTCATTTTTTTCACTTCCTGCCATACCTCTCAACTTTCCCATTTTTTTCCAGATTTTTGCCTCATATATTTGGTCTTCTCCTTATAAAATTGGTGGTTCTCTGTCCACTAGATAATTACAGATATTTCAGTTTTGAACTTCATATCCTTCAGAAAAATGCATGCTAACACAAAAACTTTTATTCTAGCAACTTTCTAAGTTTATGCAAGCAATATTTAAAATTGGTACTTATTTGTTGGCCTTTGACCTTCCATTATTTTTGGCTTAGACAAGATTTATTGTGCTAAGTGGTTGAGAGGTATGCCTCCAGCAGGGGAGGCCTGGGCTCACCTAATGGATTAGGTGGAGTGTGAACAGTAGATGACAACAGGATGTTGAGCAGAGAGGGTCAGCACTTAAAGATTAGTGCATGCCAGAAGTAGCACCGGTTTGTGAGACGTTTGCACATATCCTAGTGTGGGTATTAAACTGTTATCTCTCACAGTAAACAACTGTTGGGGGGGGGCTGTCCTTAATCGTGTGTGCTAATCTAACCCTGCCTCTGTCCCTAAAAGCCCACACATTACCTTACCAAAAAGCCTTTCCTTAGCAGTACCACTACACAAGCCACTACACAAGTCACTCACATGCATCCATTTCACTTACAGCAATAAACACACAAAACACTAAAGTTGTCACCTAACATAGCCCTTACTCTAATCCTTGCCCAAAAACATTTGCAAGTAAACACACTCATATTCCATAATAAGCACAAACACATACAAGATATTAAACCTAACCCATTCCATAGCCCTAAATCCAAACCTAATCCACAACACTTGCAGACATACTCCTGCAACTAATGTCAAAGCCTTCAGTATTCTCAAAAGCATTGGCGCTAAAACAAAGTGCCACTTACCCTCATGCAAGCACATCTCACACTAAGTAGGAGCACTTGTTGTTCTTAACTTCATCACTTCCGGTGCTTAGTAGAGAGTGGTTTGACTAAAACGGACAGAAGTAAACTGAAAGATTACACAAGAGGGTTTTCTGCAACTGTTATAATTACTAATTATAATCAGCTCCACTGGGACGTTTCTCTAGTTGCAGTCACATCCCTCAGGGGCACCCCACTCCACAAACTATCTTGCACAGAGTATCAGTATTCCTGCATAGTGAATAGGTCTGCACAAATTAAATAGAAAACTGCTGCAAAATAAAAAAGAACACACACAAAAAGTCTGATAAAAAAAGTGTGTCAGTAAATAAAGCAGATGCTTAGCCTTCCTTTGCTATGCTGTTCAGTTACAATTTGTGACTAATAGCATTACAAAGTCTGTTGCTGTTCAGAGCAGGTTCAGACCAGGACTATCATACAGAAAGAAATAAAGATGAAGTAGGAATGTGTACAAGATCAGGCCAAGTGGCCTTAGTTACATCAACCATGTAGGTCAGTTAGAGTGCCTATACTGTCAGGCAAATTAAAGTTATACACACTCACATCCCATTATCATTGTGTCTGCACTTTTAATTTGCATATTTTTTAAGTTTGTGCAGTTACTTTTTTCCTTCCTTATAGCCTGTGTCATCTGACTCTTTATTTTGTTTGTTTGATAACTATTAGGTGCATCTAATCTGGACCCTTTATAGCAGACTCGCACAGTGGGAAACATTGTGGCCTAGATATCGAGGAAATACCCTACACTTTTGTACTTCATATATCTAACCTCTATTTGAATTTTTATCAAATCAGGCATATAGGACCTTGATATAATGTGGTTTCCTCTGTATATGTGCTTATATATATGCATGATATAGGGTAATCACTATTGGTGGTAGGATAATAACTATTGGTGGTGCTTAATAAATCATTTTGAGTCATTGGGTATAATGTCAAAACACTGCAATCTACTGTTAATTCCCTTTGATATAGTCTTTAATTTCTTTGATAATCTTTGTACTGACTGCCCGGTACAGGGCAATTTATTTTCTTTCAGCACCTGTTGCCCTTCTTTCTGTTTCTCTTGTTTTGTTTCATATTTTAAGCTCTCAACAAAAGTAGTGGTAGGAACATGAATGTTAAAGTATACTGATTAACTCTCCTGAACCAGAAATGTATTTATATTTGTGGCATGTAAGCAGCATCCAGTCTTACTTCCTCGGGTCTTCTTTCATTGTTATATTTTCTCCTACATTTCCCCTCAGTCCACCTGTTGCTTAAATATCCATCCAATACACTTTGTCCTTCGGACTGTTGAAGACTGTAGTCTTCTGTCAGCACTCCCATTTCTTGTCTACCCAGTATTTAGGTGATCGTTCAGTTAAGGAGTGCATCAACTACTAGGGAATAGTACACCAGCTATGCTCAAAATTACTATTTTACCAGTAATTTCCCTAGGTCCTTTTCTAATACATACTAGAGTTGCATTTTGGAAATTTATCATTCAGTACAGCCTGTCTATTAACTCTTAGCTAATCTACTCTATTAATTATAGCCTCTAGATGTCAAACCTCTACATTATATCAACAATGTTTTATATGCATTTTAATATATATACATACACATGCACACACACATGTGTGTGTGTGTGTGTGTGTGTGTGTGTGTGTGTGTGTGTGTGTGTGTGTGTGTGTGTGTGTGTGTATACACACACACACACACACACACACACACACACACACATGGCTATAACTCAAAAGATTTTATACTCATTTGGTTGGAGGGTGTAAAATAGAGAGAAGTCATTATTGAATGAATGCTCATTTGTGTGAATCACATACAGCTGAATTTAGTTTTGTATAGTATAGGTAAGCAGGAGTGCACAAAAAAATTAATGTTTAAATGAAAACGTGGTAGTTGTGCAGATGTACAAGACTATGTTGTAGTGGTCGGTGCATGTGCAAGTATTTGTGGGTTAGGGTTAGGTAAAGGGACAGATTAAGTGCTGTATATGTTTTGTTTTGTGTATTTCTGCATCCTTTTGTCTTGTGTAGTACTATTGTTAGGGAATAGGTTTTAGTAACATAATATGTAAGGCTATGGTTGAGGGTCAGGGGTATGGTTAGGGCTATGGTTAGGGTTATAATACATGAGTAAGGTGGGCAGGGAGGGGGTTGCTCATTGTGAGTTGTTGCCTCCCAAGATGGAAGGTATAGGTGTAAATTGTTAGACCTTCCATCTTTGATGGCTAAAGTCACAAAGAGATGTTAACAGTCTATGCTAAGAGGCCCAAGAGACAGGCAATTCATTGTGCTTCCTAACGTATTACTGGCAGGATGAACAGGGAGTCATTACCGATTATCATTATCACAGCTGGGACTCTTCATTCCATGCATCCAGCTGGCATCTCCCAGTGGGACATACAGACTCTGAACAGTAATGGCCCAAACACTTAGCCTTGGGAGTGATCACTGCTCTCAGTGTCCAGTCTGTTAAAAAAGACTTGGTCTAGGACAGAACTGTTCCATCTATAAAATAATGGACTTTGAAATGACGAAATACCTCCCTATCCACAGAGAAGATGCTGCAGAGAGATTAAACACTGCTAGGATGGAGCACTTTTCAGCCTCTCAGTCTAAGGAGATCAGCCATGACCCTTATTAGGAAAGTCTCAGTGCTTTGATATGTCTGAAGACTAGGCTATTAAGGATCCAGCATATTACGAGTGATCAGGTGATCCTCCATCTATAAAATCACTTGCAAAGCCTTACTCAAAGAGGCACAACTAGAGATAGGTTGGATGTTATCTGTGTCTGTTTAGGTTAACATAATTTTCTTGAGAATAGAAGTGGCCAGGGCTGTCTTCAAAGCCTCAGCAAATCTTCCCACTGCCAAAGAGTAACAATTTATATTAAATAGCCAGAGAAATGCAAAGCAGGAAACTTGTTCAACCTGAGGGACATGGAACCAGGCCACAAAGTTAAGAATGAAGACTGCTGATCACCTTCATGAATGAAATGTTGTCCTCTGCTGACCAGAGTATTCTCTGTCTAGAAAAATCATAGTCCTGTTTGAGCATAGCTGGTGTACAGGACCCCGTTAACCAAATACAGACACTTTAAACCTGCCCAACATGGATCATTCTAAAGGATGAAAAGCTTTACTGACTTGTAGCCGGGCTGGACTACACATCCTTTCTGTAGTGCAGCAAAAGCTGAGCCGGATCATTTTTTGCTAAAGAAATTCCTCAAGACAAATATACTACCTTTTGTTGAGTAATTTGTCACTAATAGGATAATGAGGGAAGCTATTCCTTCTCTGGAACGAACATCCTCTCCAGATTAAACAATGTCTTCCTTTATCAAGGAATTAGAGAAACGGATGGATATTCATAAACTCATTCCAGGTATGACTGGCCTATCACTCCTTGAAAAAGGAGGTAATATCTATGGGTGGCTACTGGCAAGACATAACTGGCCATATGCATATGGCCCTGTTGCCATGTCATTTCAACGATTTTATAATTCTGTAAAGCCTAAAATAATTCATCAATCTAAATATGTCTGCAGAGCATTCAGTCCTCAGCCTCACCCTTCCCTCCTTCTCTGTTCATATCTGCCCAAATTATGGTTGTACAACTGAGAATTTTTTTTTTTTTTTTTCATCATCAACACCAGTTCAGACAGTTCATCAACAACCTGGGTTAAAATCCCCCAAGACTAACAAACTGAGGAAGCTTACTGTTAAGATAATGAGTGCCACCACAGCAGACCAGCAGTTTTCCTCAGACAATGGTGGATGATTCTGCTGTGGCCATTTGTAGCACTTTAGACCACTCATCTTTTACCCCAGATCCCTATGGTGCAGCACCTACAGCCACTATTAACTGGGAGTTATCCACGTCCTCTGTGGCTGTTGGATTCCCATCAGTGGGCATGGAAGAACCCACTCTTGTCAGTCCTGGGAGAGGGAACAGGGAAGGTTTTCCTGCTGTATCAGAATGTTGTGTCCATCACTGAGGAAGCAGGGGCTGCCATTGTTGACATGGTTGGCCCCATTTCTCTGGTCAAAAAAACCCAGAAAACTAAGCATGGATCTACTGCTCCTCAGTTTTTTTTTTTTTGGATAGGAGCAGTTTACTGGGACTTTCTCATGATTTAATTCAGGCTACTGATCCTTCTTGTAAAGGAGTTCCTATTTAAAGAAAGAAAGATTCCTCTTTTGTTGAAGAGATTCAAGATTCTGCATCTGAACAGGACAATGCAGGGATGGATTCAGGGTTTTGTCCTCAGATGTCTGATTCAGATTCAGAGGTGAGCTCAGTTTCTAATTCTCCATGTGGGTGGGTGTGGGTTTCTTTCTCTGAGAGTATTGCTAGAATATCCAAGTGTTTTCAGTGGGAGAACACTGAGGTTTCTCAGTCCCTCAGATAATAGTGTGAGATTTTCCAAAGCCTGGACCCATTCCTCCTATCCTGCCTGCTTTAGAGGATGTTATGTCTTACTGCTTGCAGTTTTCCTGATAGTCAGCCAGCTGTCCCTAAAAGACAGATAGGATGTATAAAGTTCTTCACTCTTAAATTTTAAACGCTATTCCCAAACCTGACACTACTGCTGCTATGCACTTAGTTAATCCCAACCCTACTCTTTCTAATAAGGGTAGGAAAATTATTGATAGGTTTGGGGAAAAAAATCATGTATACTTCTTCAGCTTTGATTTTCAGAAGTTTAAATTGTCAAGTTCATATGTTAAAGCTTTACTGACAAACTGTGAATGTATGAGGAATCTTTTATTTACAGTTTCTTCTTGTAAAAGCTGCTTCCAATACCTTTGCTTGATTCTACTCTGCCGTTCACTAGTCACTGTTAGCAGTGTGTGTGTAGAATCCTGTTGATACTTCTTCAAGGGCTGTGGCCACTGGTACTGTTTTAATGGGTTTTGCTTGGCTGCATTCTCAGAATCTCCCAGATGATGTAAAACATTATATTTTAAATTCTGCCTTCGATAGCGATTTAATGTTTGCCCCCTACTGCAGCCGAGGTGATTAAAAAGTGTGATGAAAGGGGCAAGCTTATTCAGGAAATCTCTAAGATTTTTCAACCCTCCTTTTCCAAAATGCCCAACGGACTTTCTTTCTCCTCATCCAGTTTTGGCAAAAAACAGAATGAACATCATCAACAGAATCCTTTAAGTAGTGCCAAGGTGGTTCCAAAAATGGCTCACAAATCTCCCAAAACAAAGACTGAAAAGAAAGTCTGAATCTCTACTTTTCTCTTTGATAACATATTGTTTCAGACAAATACATTTGAAAATCATTCATCAAGGTTACACATGGCAGAGGAAATTACTCCTTTCTGGGGGGGGGGGGGCATTCCTCATCCTACAGATCAGACTCTTTTGTTTCTACCTGTGCTTCATCACATGTTCTCCCAAGGAGTGATTTGTTTCTCCCTCCCAGGAGGGGAAATGGTTTTATTCAAGGATGTTTTTAGTGCCAGAGGAAAAAAGAAAGAAAATACTGGGAGACGGGTTCCGAATTTTTCTTTCCTAACCCTGTTGGTGATAGTGCCGAAATTCAAAATGATGATTCTTCACAACATATTACCTCTTCCTTTTTCAAGTTTCCTGGTAACACTTGACATAAAAGAAGATGCTTATTATCACATCCCTATTCATCCAGACTTCTGTCATTTCTTAAAGTTTTGTGTCTGAATGACATTATCAGTTCTCTCTCTCACACTTTGGACTATCCTGTGCACCAAGAGTTTGTCTCCCATTTTAGTTCATTGCAGGCTACAGGGCATCCAAATTTTTCCATATTCAGACGACTTGCTTATCTTTGCAGAGTCTTTTTTCTAAATGTGAGGAATGTCTCTCTTGGGAGAAAGATCTCTTGCACAAGCTGAGATTCCAAGTGAACATTCAAAAGTCTTTCTTGACTCCCTCACACAGGATTGTGTTCCTGTGATGTCAACTAGACACCTCAGTTCAAAGAGATTTTCTTCTGCAGGAAAAAAATAGATCTTCATTTAGATCTATTTCTAAGGTTTTCCACTCTGACTTCGGTCACTGTGAAGGATTACTTCAGGATTGTGGGTATCATGGCATATATGATTCTCATGATGGCCCTGGCAAGATCACGCATAAGAAAAATCAGTGGTATCTGAAATATTTTTGGTACCAGTATCAACACCCTGTCTCTTTTCAGATCACAGTACTGGGGGTTGTCAGAAGAGAAATCTTTAGGTGGAGACAACAGATATCCTGAAACTCAGGTCTTCTTATCTCCCTCCCTGCCCTAAATCCATCAGTCAGTCACCACAGATGATTTGGATTTTGCTTGGAGAGCATTCTCAGGAGGGATAAAAGTACAGGGGGTGTGCAGCACCAAGGACAGATGCAAGCACATAAATATAAAGGAGATGTTTGCCCTAATCAAGGCACTCAACTCTCTGAACCATCTTTGGTCCCTGGGACTTCTTCAACTTGTTACAGACAATACCACAGTTATGTGGTACATCAACAAGCAAGGGGGAACCAGGTTGTACCCCTTTTGCAAATGAACCATATTAGCTAAGGATATAGCTTCACAGCACACTCTGTCTGTACTGGCATCCTACATTCTGTCAGAGCATAATTGTGTGGCAGACAAGCTGAACAGAACCAGAGCAGACTTTCATGAATGGAACTATTACAGTTTTTTTTCCAAGGTTTGATCTGTGGGGAGTTCTTCAAGCAGACCATTTACCTCCTCTCTGAACAAACAACTAGCAAAATTCTGTTACAGGACTCCATGCAAGAAGACGTAGAACACTGATACCTTTTCTTTTCTTTGGACAGGAATATTCTTGTATGCCTTTCCACCCTTTCTACTAATATCTAGGGTACTTCTGAAGATTCATAAGGAATCCCCAACATCATTGCAGTGACTCCCTTCTGGCCAAGGCATCTGTTCTTTTGGAAATGGCCTTGGACAAATACCACAAGCTTCTTGACAGAATGGGTCTATTTAAATAAGAACAAGGATGTTAGATATACCCCGAGATCAATCATCTTCAACTGACTGCCTGGGTGATAGGGTCTTAATTCCTTTTAGGCACCTGTTTTCCTGAAGATGTGAAGTAGGTTCTAATTGTGACAAGAAAGCCTGCTACTAGGAAATCACATATTAGCAACTGTAAAAGATTGTCTAGTTGGTGACAGCAACATAACCAGCACCCATTCAGAGCTAGTTGTTCTCTGATTTTACAATATATGTGTGAGTTACTATCCTACCGTCTTTCTTATTCCTCTGTCAAGGTTCATTTGTTGGACATTTCAGCATGTCATCTTTCAAAAAAGTCTCATGTAAAAATGTTCTTGAAAGGGGTTTTGCATAAAAATCCTCCAAGTTAACCAGTGGCAACCTCCTTGCAATCTTAATTTTGTGTTAGAGAAGCTCACGCTTGCTCCAGTTGGTACAACTGATCTAACTGACTTGAGGTTCTTAACATGGAAACAGTTTTACTGATTGCTCTGCAAGCTCCTATGGTGAGTCAACCCTACCTCATTTTCATAGGGACATGGTTTCTTTAAGAACTAATCCTTCTTTTATGCCTAAAGTATCCATCTCCTTGATTTCTTTTCTGCACCTAAAAATGATGGAGAAAGGATACTCCATACCTTGGATGTCCACAGACAACTCTGGTACTATCTTGACAGAACTAAATCTTTCAGATCTTTGGATCAATTGTTCATTTCTTGTGAAGGCAAGAAGAAGAGACATCCTGGGTCAAAACAAACTATTTCTAAATGGTTGTCTAAGGCTGTTACCTTTTGTTATAATCACTATGACAAATCTATTCCAGGCAGGGTCAAGGTGCACTCTACAGGGAACTTGTCTTCATCTATAGCTTTTTGGAAAGGGTTGGATTTTAGAAATATTCTGGAAGCTGCTACTTGGTCCTCTATACATACTTTTACAGGACACTATAAGTTTGATTTCTTCTCTATGTCTAGATTAAATTTTGCTAAGACTGTTCTCCAGGGAGTCCTGGACCCATTTCCTACCTCCCAAATATAGTTAGCTATGATAATCTAACCATAGAGCTATGTGAGCTCAACTTAACATAACAGTAGATGTTCAACTGATCACTGCTGTATAAAATGCTTCCTCCCTCCACCCCCTTTGTCTTTTGGTGTGATTTTTATGTCAGGGTGTGGACATTTATTTTTTCTTATTGCTAGCATTGCCCTTTCTGAGCTTAGCCTCCCTTTCTCTGCTGGCAGGAAAGGTCTGAAGGGCTTTGTGCCAAAACCTGTCTTTTAGTCAGCTCAGCTGCAGCTGCTTGACATTCTAGGCACATAGAGGGTGCCCTGAAGCTTTGAAAGCTGGCTGTCTGTTATATCCTTGGCAGGATATAACTCATATAGGTAAGGCTACTGTAGCAATGATAATTCAAACACCTACTATTATGGTAAGTTCAACTTAAATTGCATTTTGTGTGATTAGAAATCCAGACCCTGAAATGATGGCCTAGCTGGTAACTAGTGATGGCTCAGAGAAAATTAAATACTGTTAAACACTGGCTTGTAGCAGAACTGAGAGTGAGTTCATTTTGCTGGAGTAAGTCTGAACCAATGATAGTATTTCAGGGCTGGGTGGAGGAATGGTACTGAACTTGAAATATATCTCACCAAAAGCACAAAGCAGTGTAAAGGCATGTGAAGATGTTATCTTCAACAACAGATCTCTGCTGTTAGACTTGTTGTGTTGGGCATCAAAACTTAAGGCCATCACTTATTCTGGACATAGATTACCATTCTAATACAAGCTATTTGAAGTATTTCTATTCTTTTCTTTCTAATGAGGAGCTCCCCACCACAGTGATAGTGTTTCTTTTTTCCTAAGAATTATCTTTTGCTAAATAAAATAATCTCTGCTTTTTGAATAAGTAAATGGAATTTAAAATACATACATATGTATGTGTGTACCTTTGAAAGATTTTGCTGTAAATTTAAATCAGTTAAGATATTTCTACAGCAAATGCAAACTGCGGAAGTGCAATAAACTGCAGTACCACTTACATGTACAGTAGACTCCCTCTTATCTGGCATCTCTTTAACCGGCCTTCTCTTTAACCAGCCATCAAATTTCTGCTGTAGTGCTAGCAAAAGATAACAGAGAAGAACAACACTTGCACCTCCTTTATGCTAAATAATGACAGACATTTGAGTTGTAGACTTCATATTCATTAGAAAAATGCATACTAATACAAACCCTGTTATTCTAACTGATTTATAACCTATAAGTGCTATTTTGTATCCTTTTTCTGATTAACCAGACATTCATTTAACCAGCCTAAGATCTGGTCCCCAGCGAGACTGGATAAGAAGGAGTCTACTGTAATTACAATCCCACGTCTGAGAACCATGTTGTTACTCAGCACTAGTCCAGATCCTTATGTGATGTTTCTACTCTCTGGATTTGCAGCTTGCATTATACTGCTGTCACAGTCTATTCAAGTGTGAAGAATATCCCTTGTGAAACTTTGCTGGCATGTGAAGTAATCTTCTGCGCATTCTAACAATGCACATGCAGGATGTCATACAAGGGTATGCAATTACAGTGAAATAATTGTAAGGCTGAAGGCTGCTGTTAAACATGACATGAGATGAATACTGCTAGAACACCTAAAAGGAAAGGCACTCATTTATTCTTAATTATATATCTATGGAGTGTCTAGAGGATTTTGTAAGTTTTACAAGAAAATTGGAATTATTGTATAAATAAAAGACAACAGAGCATTTATTCCAAACTTAATAAAATCAACCCTTCTACTAATGAGCAGCTCCCAGAACATCAGACACTAGTAACTTAAAAGAATTTGTAATTTATTGCTGAACATAGTGGTTTAATGTTTTGGTATGGGAAGAGAACTAAAGAGCAAGTAATATAATGTAGGTACACTGCTTTCCAAATTTTCAAACAATGAGTGTATCCATATTATAACATTATATTAGGAGGTACTAACTGGTGACAGGAAACATGCGGTAGGAATACTGTACAATTGTTTGACTATTACAGTGACAGCAGTGTAGCATCTGCAGTTATGCAGATGTAGATAAAAATAAAGGACTGTGGAAAACCAGTAAAAGGAGTGTCCCATGTCAACTTGAAAAAATTCTTGAAACCATTCTGAGTTACTTTCTTTCTCCTTCTTTAGAATGTATTGGGTAGTATTCATAGTCATTTACACAGATGTGTTTAGACTATCTGCAATACCTGCCAATGATTGCAGCTGAGTTGCAGTTCATACAGGCCATTTATGCAAATGTGCAATGACCTTGAATTAGCCTATGAAAATGTACTAATAATGAGCCATAAATGAGGAATGACGTAACTCAGTATATTCTAATGAAATGAAGTATTCTGTATACAATTTGTAATTCACAGTGAAATTTTCCTGCTTATTTGCTCTCTTCGCAGTTATGTTATATAAATGGAAGTCTCACCAAATCTGTCAGAGTTGCAGTCCGTGATAATGGTGGCATTTGTTGCAAGTTTTGCCATTTATAGGTGTGAGGTGCTTGTCTTGGTTGAGCAAAAATATAAGCAAAAGATAACTAGTTATAACCTTGACAATCAAGAAATCCTTGTTAGGTTCAGAGTAGACAGGGACATTATAAGGGTCTTAGTGTGTATTTTGGCACTCATATGGGTACTGGAGAAATACGTGGACTTCCAATCCCTGTGGACACTAAGGTATGTGTAACCCTCATTGTACTTCCCATGGGGACCTTCCAGAGACAAACTTGGGAAACACTGTGGCTGTCACAGGCTTCTACCTCAAGGATACTAGAGCATTTCCTGGATGTACTCTTGGCATGTCTGGATCAGTATATCTATTTCCCCTGTGTCATCTCAGGAAAAAGCTAGGATGATGAGTACCTTTTATGGGGTGGCAAGTTTTCCTAAGGTACTTGGTGCAATAGATTGTAGATTGCCCCTTCTGGTCTGCAGGGTGAACATTACCATGATAGGAAGAGCTACCAGTCCATCAAATGCCAAGTAGTGTGTGATGCATGGGAATGCGTTTCCAATGTCTCTGCCCAGCATCCTGGCAATGCACATGGTTCCCATATCTGGCACATTAGCTCACTCTACTACCTCTTCCTATATGGTAGGATGTTCAGTGGTCACCTTGTTAGTAAGTGGAAAAAAATCTGTTTTTATATGTATTTAAGTAGTTATTCATGTTAGAACGCATTGCTGAATACTAAACATTTTTTTGTTTCCCCTCACACTTCTCTCTCTCTGTCACTCAGTCACTCTTCAGGTGATACTGGATATCCACTAAATCATGGCTTATGTCAGCAGTGAGAAATTCAAGCAGAACTGCAGAGTAGGTGTATAACATCCCTGTCTCAGACCTGTATTGTCATCAAGAGGGTCTTTGGCCTCCTGAACAGCCATTTCCTGTTCCTCTGTAATTCTGGGGGTGCCCTTTACTTTGACCCAGCCAATGTATGTAGAATGTTTACAGCTTGTATTCTGCATAATATGAACATGTGCTAGTCAGATCTGTGGTAAAGTGACCCATGATGTCACTGCAGTTCCCAGTTCCAGTACCACTGTAACAAATGGTGACCAGGCGGCAGCAGTAATAGGAAAAATGCCATGATCATGCTGAAGATTAGTATAGTGGCAGGCTCATGCACAGCATAGGCTGAGCCGGTAAATAGGCAGCATCTAGTCCACAACTATAGACCATGACAATCAGGTTAGTGTTTCCTTTATTTAAAAAAAAATGCACAGGGTTTAACTGATGCATACAGTGATATCTGTAAGCTACGCTGTGTGGTGCATGGTCTGCTGTCACTGTTCATCTGACATTTGTTTAGACATGCTAGGAATGTAAACTACATACACCACTCCCTAGAAGCTCTCTTCACCCTAGAGAATGCTGGGATCTCTATGGTCACTGAAGCATGGTTTAAAGTTGCGGACAGCACACTGACAGTACAAGGTTATAATGCTTTCCATATATTTAGACCATCAGATTATTTTTTATGTTGTCATACACAATAACTTGTGACTTCACAGACATAAAAAATATCATTTGTGCAGTGGTGAGGGGAAGTGGCAGCAGTTGTTTACTTAACAGAATAGTAATTTTAGTCAGTAACGGTCATATTTTCCTGTACATTTTTGTGTATTAATACTTTTATGTTGTAAGTAGCTACCATCTATAACAATGGTAATGCATATAGCATTGATTTTTTTCCCAGTTACATTGTGATTAATGTAATAGATTTACAGGGACATTCATTTGCAAAGTCGGTTCCTCCTCCCCTAAAATATTTCTCTTTTTTTTGTTATCTTACTCACATTCAAGTTAAACATTCAGCTGTGTATTTCAAGGTAGAAGTGTAAAGTTACAGAATTGTCATTCAAGATTCACAGTAGTTCAAGATCAATTGAATCAAACACATCTTCTAAACATAGGCTGGGTGATGGTGCAAGTGATTTTGAAGAAGGGCTACCATGAGAACTGTAAGGTGAGTTGGTTTAATGTCATGACCTACATGATGCAGATGATCCTGCAGACTCCGAGATGACAGTGCTGTTTAACCCTGATTGGACCTTGAATGGGAGTTCTGCTAGGTGTACACAAATGCTGATATGGCCTTCATGAAATTTGTTGTGCTTCTTTACCTTGACTACTTACATTGGTTTCCTGAGAATCAATGAATTATGTTATCATGAGATCTCTCCCCACATGTCCAGAAACTATCCCAGCATCTTCCACCTGCAAGACCGACTCCAGCTTGACCGTGGTGTGTTTTAACTAGTGTACTAATGGAGGCATCCACTGTTGCTTGGTTTGCCACCACACTAATCTTCAGCATGATTACGACATTATTCCTACTCTGTGTCATTTCTAAGTAGTGTTGAAAATCCTTACTCATACCTTGGAAGATTCTGACCATTTCCAGCTGACTCTCTGTGGCAGTGCTCTGAGCCTTAACAATGTCATGGCACATTTCCTGTTGGGCAGTCAATATTCTATGTGTTTTGTAAGGTAGTTGTAACAAATTCCTGCATCTGATTCCCCTTTGTAAAGGTATAAATGTTACTCTGAATGTCTGCCATCATCCTGAAAATGTTCCTTTGAGTTTGGAGATACTGGTGTTCATAGGTTCATAGGTGTTTATTAGGCTAACAACCACAAGGGCCTTTTTAAGCTTAGCCATGCATCCTAAATGTCTGACAAGTTCTAATACCCTTCATAAGTGTAAGCATGAGCTTGAAAGATGAAACATTTACAAGCAGGGGCCTGGGAGATGAACTGTTTACAGGCTGCCTGTGACCATTAGGGACATAGGTGCCAAACCAGGGATGAAGATGGCAAAGGGAAGGAGATATTTGGTCAAATTAACATACGGGTCAGGAAACTAGTTGAGTTTAAAGACACAAAACCACTGAGGGTGGGGAAAAACTTTCTGTGTGACTCACAAGAGACACAGTTGTGGTCTCTTTCCTAGTTTAAATATACAATTAAAAGCAGAATGCAAGTAAAACACAGTGTAAAGAAAATACATCACAATATAGAGAATAGAAGAAGGAAATGAAATAATACAAAATATGAGAAACCAAACACAAGCCAACCTTTCCCTCACAGCAAGTTGTGGTAGAGGCTGGGTGAACTTTTCCAGTAAAGCCTTAGAATGTATTATATTACTCCTTAAACAGAAGGTTTAGTTACAGACTCCACCCTCAGTTCACAGGTGAGTAACCTTGACTGACTTGTTCTACTTTCTGTGCGACTCATAAAAGACATAGCTGTGGTTTCTTTCCTAGTTTAAATATGGAATTAAAAAGCAGAATACAAGTAACACAGTGTAAAGAAACTAAAGTATAATATACAAAATAGAAGAAGGAAATGAAACAATACAAAATACAAGAAAGCAAAAACAAACTAAACTTTCACTCACAGGAAATTGTGGCAGAGTCTGGGTGAGTGTTGAAGTGCATCATTGTTACTCCTGTGCAAGGCTGAGTAAATGTCATTGTGTGCATGACTTTGTGATGCACTGTTACTTCCAACAGAGTTACTAATATGTTGTGAGGTCTGAGATCATGCCATTAAATTTTGGGACTGACTGTCACTTTTGTCAGGCTGCCTCATAAATGTATCTATATTATCATCAGCAACAGCAACAACTATTCTGCTGCTGATATCATACAGATTTATTGGTATACTGGAACTGTTTCTGATGCTGACATTGTAAAAACAATGATCTGAAAATATTACTAATAGTGAAATAGCATACACTACTGTTTGCTTACAAAAGGGTGAGTGGGACACATACCTTGCACAGTGCCTTCATTGCATTTCTTTGCTGATGTACAAGACTCACCTATTAATAATTATTTGTTATGTGCTTAATGTGTTAATTCCTTGTCAGCATTCAGTTTAGTTTTCTATATAAATATTTGTCACTGTTTTTACACCAACCTTCATGAGCAGACAAGAGTTGCTGCTGCAGACATTGGTAATATCCAGCAGTGTTCACATCACCTGTAATTATTCCTGTGCTACAATCTTCTGTTTCATAGTCATTCCCACAAATGGATAAAAGGTATTCCTCCTCTGGTGTTAGTTGAGTAATTGTCAGATCCCCCCTTGCCCACCATTCTGATTGCTGTTGTTTGTAGCATGTCCTACCATATCAATTGCTGTCTTCTTGTACTGTGCTAATGCTCAATTTCTGCTACTCACTGCATTAACGTCAAGAATTACTTGATTCCAGGCCTTGGTCCTCTCAGCATTTTTAACCCCCTTTACCAAAGAGAAGTTTCCCATATCTCCTAAGGGCTTCCATGATGATGCAGTTTCCTTCATGACTGAAGTTAGTCTTTCTCAGCTTTGATCCCTTATTTGCCACAATTACTTCATGTTAAAAAGGGCCTCAGTCGCACAGTGAAAATTTTTGGAAGTAATTAGCTTTTAAACTACAAAACACTTGTGAAGTGTGCCTGCTATTCTCATAAAAATGTTAGCTAACACAAACTACAAAATTATATAAAGACATTTAAATTTAGCCAAGTAAAATTGAGAAGCTTTTGGATCTGATGCTCAGACTCCTTCCCCATAATCCTTGTCTACACAGTGAGCCACTTCAGCTCTCATTTTCCAGAGAGCTGGATGGATCTGCAAGTACACAGAAGTGTTAAGAAAGTTTAAAAGTTAGATAAGTGACCTTTTTTCTTTCAAACCTTTATCTGGTCTATCTCCTTCCCTACTTGTCTTTCATTGTTTTGCGAAAAGCAACTTACATTTTCTGTTTTTTTATTTTCCATATATACATCTACAAAAATAATTCTTGTACATCTAGCTTCCTTTGTTCTTCATTACCTTCCTTTTTTCTGAATATTAGATAAAGAGAAGTTTTTTTCTGCTCCATCTGCAAAGTCTTCACCCAATGGACCAATACAAAAAGCAGCATTAAGTTGATTTTGAAAGAGCTCCTTCAACCTTGTCCCGCTGACAAGATTCCTTCAGCATAAGAGTAACCTTATACTACTACGGTGTCTTCTTCTACTGTATATTCCAAGTAGCCATCAGATAAACCTGAAGATAAACAGAGGGACTCCGACAAGGGAGAAAGCAAAGACTTCAAAAAAGAGGTTTTCTGACTGCTATCTTTCCTTGGCTCCAGCACTAAGAGTTCTGAAATCTTTGTAGCCAAAACTCTTCTTAAATCCAATAATCCTTGGATCCAATGTGCCTCCTAAGTTTATAATTGAGCCTATATCATCCAAGCTCACTCACCTATTTTACAAGCTAGACTTTGCCATTACTAAGGACCACCTTCCTGTACCGCATCCATTAGGACAGTTAGGTCTTCCAGAAGTCTTACCAAAGCTGATGTGGATAAGATGATGAAGATCTGGAGGTAATGTTGCTTCCCCACATCCTTTAACTACCCCTTCTCTGATTCAATGACCCAGACTGGAGCCTTTGGATCCTACTTCTACCTGAGCTACATCTACATTGGAGACAGGAGTACATACTTCATCAACTCTGATGAGTTCTCGTATGAGGTCAGCTCCAACCCTGTTGGATCCATCCAAGTCTGGGAGCCGAATGGTTGACTTTGACTTAAACAGGGTAGGATCAGATCTGAGATCTTCAGATCCATTCCTCCCTTGAGGAGATTTGCTGCTTGATAGTTCATCTCCAGCATTAGCCTCAGAGCCTAACCAAATGTTATCCAAGATTGATCTGCCACTGGGAGTTTCATCTCCTAGAGAATAGTTCTCCAGATGTGTTTCAGGCTCAAGATTTCAGGATTTTTGGCGGCAGTAATAACATTACAAACTTCTGCCCTATCACCATCCTGTCCCCTATTTCTAAGCTTCTTGAAAAGTATGTACACCAACAACTCTTACCCTATCTCATTAATAATCACCTTCTTACCCCCACACAACATAGCTTTAGACCAAGTCATAGTACCTCTACTGCCATTCTCTCCTTCCTAGAAACAATAAACATGCCCATGATTCTGGTCACTTCATATCCACTCTTCTCCTTGACCTCTTGAAGGCATTTGACACCATTTTTCCACAACCTGCTTCTAACCAAACTCTCCAAACTTAACCTATCCCCTTCCTCTACCCAGCAGTTCTCAAGCTATCTCACAAACAGGCAAAAGGCAGTAAATTGGAAAAAAGCTACCTCACCCTTCCTTAATACATCCACAGGCGTCCCCCAAGTTTCCATTCTAGGCCCCCTACTATTTAACATATTTATAAATGATTTTTATCAAGCCATCCCAAACTCCAGCCTCGTTCAATATGTGGACGATTCCACTATAATTTGTTCCTTCCCTTCCATCATAACTCTTAACAATCTTACACAAGCCGCTTTCTCTTCCACTGAGCAGTGATGCTAGACAACCATCTGGTCCTTAATGCAACCAAAACAAAACTTATGCTATTCAATGTCTCCAACACCTCTTCCATAGATAAACAATCCTTCATAATCACCAGCAAAAATAATACCCACCTAGAAATGTTCTGTGATGCAAAATTACTAGGAATAACCATTGATGATCAAATTAAGATTTGACAAACATCTACATGTAAATATCAAAAAAACTCATAAAAACTTGGTATGCTTTACTGTCACAGTCACTTCATCTTTCCCTCCACCAGGATTACACTAGCCAATACATAACTTATCCCTTCCCTTTTATATGATGCAACTATCCTCACCAATCTACAATCTTCCCTCAAAACAAAACTCTCATCTTGTTATAACAAAATATCCAAGTTTGCTGCATGTCACAGAGCCTCTTCCCACCACTGCAATTCCATCCACCAATTAGGTTTGCTAGAGTTACCTAACTTACTAACTTATACCAAACTCATCCAAGCACATAAACTCATTCATATCCTATCTCTCTGACCCTCCCTAGCAAGCAACTTTGAAATGCACAAACCAGACCGACTCCTGAGATCCAATTCCCAAAACCTTATTAAATTGCAAAAACCACACGTCCAGCTGGGAATCACCTGATGTCCTTCTCTCTAGCTCGCCTTTGGAACTCTCTCCCTTCTCCTATCCGCACAACTAGCAGTCTCTCCTTGTTTAAAACCTCACTGCACTCACACCTTACTTCACAATGGAAATGCTCAGGCTCCCATCCTACCTAATTCTAACTACACTTTCTTGTCAGATTTCATACTCATTTGTCTATCACTGCCCCCTATAGTTCTACATCACTAGTGATGTATATGACCAGTGACTAAATGTACCTGATGAAATTTCAAAAAAAAAAAAAAAAAGACTTTTCATTTTCCTTTTCTACTTACTTAATCTGATGCAGTTTTTGTAATTCAAAATTTCTTTGATTTGTTCTTTACTCATACTGTAATGTTTAACATAAATGTATACCACAGATTTGTACTTTCTGTATCATATATTTGTATTTTTCTGGAGCTTTTCTCCCCAGGACTCCATTGAAAATGGGCTGCTTGTGGCCCAATGGACTATCCTGGAAAACAAATGTCAAATAAATAAATAAAGTAAATAGAGAGAGAGAGAGAGAGAGAGAGAGAGATCTGTCTTGATAGTCAGATCCACCCTCACCCCATCAAGGATTTATTATTCAAGGACTTATTATTCTTGTTCAATTAGGACAGCCAGTTTCCGGAAACCTTAAGCCAGTTGTCTCACAAGAGACCTTGTCTGCTTCTGAGTCTTCCCATGTACAATTCACAGAGGAAGTACAGAGGAAGACAAAGTGTAAAAGGAGACACATGGATTTCCCAGAGGAATCTCCCACCGACATTGATTTATTGATTTTGATGAAGGAAAAACTTCCCCTAGATCTGCCCTCAAGGATGTCTCATTCAGGCAGATCCTAATTCTGTCTAGACAGAAGAGAGTCTGGTTCTGGCTCATCTACATCTTAGGTAGTTGGCCATTGAGATGATAGGTCTGATTTTGTCACAGCTTTGGAAGGAACTGGATATGGCTAAACCAATCCCTAAAAAGCCTGAAACATTTCTAGTTGCAACTAAAAACTGACCTAATTGGAGCAAGGGTTCTGCAGAAGATTCAATTTTAGTGGCCTCAGCCATTAAGATGGAACTCACTGAGGAGAGTTTTTTTGTCCACCCACAAAACAAGGAGTCACTTGTACTGGTCAGATTTGGGAAGACAGTCTATGCCTTATCTACTTTATCAGCGAGAGCTAAACTCATTTTCAAGAGACTTTTCCAAGGAAATATCCAAGTTTGTTCCTGGGACCTTGTCTGTGGATCAGAGGAAATCAATTGATTTACAGTTGGCAACCCTGCAATCCTTATCCATCATCCATTATCTCCAGTGCCAAGAAGGGTGCATCTAGGGCAGCTGACACAGGTATTATCATCTGGAGACATGCCTGAATGTGGCTATGCAACTTTGTTGAACATTTCACGACATCCTTCATCAGTGCCCTCTTTAATGGATCAACTGTTTTTGATCCAGACCTTAAAGAGACTATCTCAAGGAGTGAAAAATATGGAAAATCCATATCTGCTATGGAAATCAAGTTCTCCACCTCTCAGAGAACTTTCTTTAAGCATCAGAAAGGAAGGAAGAGAATTTGGTTCCGGAAGTCACAAGGATTTGTTTCTGACACTTCTGGAGAAAGAGCTCCCCGAGGCAAAGGAGGAAACTCTTGTAAACGACAGTGGCAGAAGTGGCCCAAAAATCAGAGCTTCAATTGCCCTTTTTTGAGAAGTCCTTCCAGTGCTCCTGAATGTTTTCTGACTTCTGCACTCTGGATGCAGTTGAGGGGGTTTATCCTTGCACCTGATAATCTGGACGTCCATCACTCAAGACAAATTGGTGCAGAGGATCATTACTAGAGGCTATGCCATTTTTTTCCATTCCCCTCCATTACCACCGAATAGACTTCATGACATTCCACCCTCTCAAAGGGAAAGAGCTGGTTCCAAAATAAGGAAGCTCTTAAGAAAGTGAATCATCCAAGAGGTCCCACCAGACCAGAAAGATTTCAGAATTTACTCAAGGTTATTTTTAGTTTCAAAGAAAAATGGGGGACTCCGACCTATACTAGATCTGAGCCATCAGAACAAGTTTGTAAAACAGATATAATTCCATATGGTCACTGTTCAGTCCATCCTTCCTTTACTGAGAAATGATGACTGGATGTGCTCATTAGACCTTCAGGATGTGTGCCACCACATAAAGATGGGCAGACCCTTCAAAACGTATCTTCACTTCTATCTGGGAGCCAGTCATTTTCAGTTCAGAGCTCTACCTTTTGGTCTCATCACAGCCCCCTGGGTGTTCACCAAATGCATGATAGTAGTGGCAGCTCAACTACAATTGAAGGGATTCTAAGTATTCCCATATTCAAATGATTTACATATCACTGCCCCTACCATAAATCTACTATTTCAAGCCAGAGACTCCTTGCTCTGACTCTGAGAATCACAGTATACCTAACGAAATCCTAGCTACAACCAGTACAGTCCTTAAACATTATCAGAGTATCTGTGGATACAAAGCTCAAAATAGTGAAACTTCCTCAAAAAAAGAGTTTCCTCCCTACATCAACAAGTGCAAGAGGGTTTTCCCATCAGAAGCCACTAGCAAGTACGATTCTACATCTTCTAGGTTCCATGGCAGCTTCTATCACACTAATCCTTCTAACCAGATTTTACATGTGGGTACTCCAGTGGACTCTGGCAGTTCAGTCAGGAAACAACCCATGTCCTTTCCAGTATCTCTGATGAGAATTTACAGAACACATATATGGAGGGGGTGGCAGTCTCCTGACTTACCACAAGGACGACCTTTCCATCTTGCTTCCAACAAAGTCATGGTGACCATGGACATGTCCCATTAAGGTAGGGGGGCATTACCTGAGACAGACAGTCCAAGGCACATTGTCCCAGACAGAGGCCAACTTACACATCAATGTTTATTACTGTATGTGTGTGTGTGTGTGTGTGCGTGTGTGTATATATATATATATATATATATATATATATATATATATATATATATATGTGTAACATCATTAGAGAAGTGTATTATTCTGTCTTAAACTATTTTGAAATGTGTATGATAATTTTACACCACTTAGCTTAAACAAAGGAAATGAAGCCATTACATTAGTGTAATCAAGAATGAGAAATATGTCAGTCTGTAACTGCTACATTCTGTCTAAACTTGTTTTTTATAGTCAAAAGGAAATATTTTTACAGCATTGTAGATGAATGAACTGCACTGAAACCAAATGTAACAGATATGCCAGTATAAACAGCATTTTGTGTTTAACTGATTATTTTAGTAATTACAAAGGGTGTTTTTAGCACTGTATTGAATATAAGACAAAGAAACATGTACATAACTTGAGAGAAACACACTCCCCTTCAAAGCACTCATGAACATTTCCTGTACAAATTCATGTATAAGCACTGCTCGTGTTATTCTTCCCAAGTACACAAGTACTGCCCAAGTGAGTACTCCCAAGGGTATGCATAGGCACATTCCCATTGGTTTGGGAAATGAAAATGTCGTGTAGCATGATGCATAGATGTATTGTGTATTTTCTCCTTGGTCCCCTCCCCCCCTTGCTATTTTTCTCTGTTTTTGTTATTCTAAATATGCATTTCTTTCACCTTTGTTATTATTTTGTTTTAGTCCCATTTATTTTACTTTTTTGACAGATTCAAATCTCTCAGAAGCAGCCCAGGCACATACCACTCAGGTTAGGGAGAGCTCATACTCTGCCCTTCCGGAAACATACTCGCAGGGTAGGGGTGGTGGCATCGGGCCTGCAGGCACCCCTGCATGTGGCAGCTTAGCAAGCCTCAACAATAGGAGGCTTCAGAACTTGATAGACGATGTAATGGAACAGATAGTGGACAGATACATTCAGCCCAGAGCTCTCAACTGTATCTCTGATTTAGACTCTGATTGTAGGTCTGTCCCTCTTAATCCCTCTTAAAACTGGTGACTGCTGAAGAAGAGGTGGTGAATTTCCCTTAATAAATAATGATAGTAATTCAGAGTTCTAGACTTTTTACGTCAGAAAATCTATATTAATCTACATTCTCCTATTCTGCAAATGTTTCAAGCTAATAGTACAAATATTTAAAAAATGTCCCTGATTGTCCCTGATTATTTGAGGATTTGTCCCTGATTCTGTTGAGATTTGTCTCTGATCGGTTGAGAGCTATGATTCAGCCTGATGAAGCCTTTTTTTGGTGTGTTGAAGACATGCTCTCCCATTTGATGCTGAGTACCACACTAGTACAGACCCCCACCCCTTCAATATCATGGTGCTCCACTGCACCACTTTCTAGCAGTAGAAATGGTTGAGGTTCTGTGGAGTAGGGGACTGCACCTCTTCCTCATTCTTTGTTTCCTTATCCTTTGTCCATTACCCTTTTACCTATTTCACTACCCTTATATATATATATATATATATATATATATATATATAACCAAAAAACGGAGGATGCAAAGACAAACCAATAAGCAGAAACAAAGCACCCTGAACCACTGCTAGGTAGGCACACAAATTTAATAAGCCGAACAGTTCACTTGAATATAATATAACGCTTGGGTATATGTTTTTTAATATATAACACACATATATTGTTTTAGTATTTAACAGGTTTCCTATTTTTAATAGAGCCACACAACTTGAATTTTTAATAGAGCCACACAACTTGAATTTTAATGCTTGTTAATGTATTAATTTATTCAAATGTATAAATGAGTGTTTTTATTGGTTGATTTAAAAGCTGGATGAGTATATAAAAGGTTTTAATTGAATGTACTAGCATAATCTGATGAAGTTGTGGACGAAAACGTATGGTGATTTACTTAAGCGTTATATTATATTCGAGTGAACTGTTCGGCTTATTAAATTTGTGTGCCTACCTAGCAGTGGTTCAGGGTGCTTTGTTTCTGCTTATATATATATATATATATATATATATATATATATATATATATAAAAAAATGTTGAAAACATAGAGGGAATCTATCCCTCAACAAAAACATAGACCCTACTTTGCCACCTCCTCCACCACAAATCCTCTTGATGTTTTCCTTTTGTGTTCCTCTCTTTGTTTGTCTCACCTTTTTCAGTCTTTCCTATCTCCCCTTTTCTATTCTTTAAAAAAAAACAGGGTGTCCACATAACGATTCCCCTATATGAAACATTATAAACGCCTTTAGTTTTGATTATATACACTGCGCAGTCCAACACTTGTTTTTTACACTTCAAGTGTTACTACACTTAGTCATGCTCCACCACCATATTCAAACACATAGAAAGTAATACGAAGCTTCATGCTTTTGTGCATTAATTAAGCAATAACCCACGCCTGGGTGTGGGTAATGCCGGATTTGCCCATGGTTGATGTGGTTTGGTCATGAGTATGAAGCCCGAGTGGCCAAACAAAGACAACCGTGGGTAAATCCAGCATTACCCACACCCAGAAGTCGGTTATTGCTATTATACAATGACATTATTTAAGAAAAAAAAATACTTACTTTTCTTAAATAATGGCACTCCGTGCTGCCCTTCCTCAGCTGTCTGGTATTCTGTGGCAGTTCTGATGTACTGCGCATGCATATGCTTACGCAGTACATCAGAGCGGTGGGTGGAAGCAACAGAGAAAGCAAGATCTCCGTTGCTTTTTAAAAGATGTCTCATTATGATAAACCCATTTAACATAATGAGACAACTTTAAAAAAAGCAATGGAGAAAGGAAGATCTCAGTTACTTTTTTTTTTAAGCTGTCTCGCTATGTTAAACCCATTTAACATAGCAAGATTACAGCAACAGAGCTCTTCTGTTCTCGTTGCTGTAACAAAAAAAAAAAAAAAAGAAAAGACTTATACTAATGGAAAAATTCCAGGCAACCGGATCTTTTTCCAGTAGTATATGTCTGATTTACAACGGGCACACTGACTAATCAGCGTGCACATTTTTGAATATTTATTGGAGGGGGTCATTGTATAATTTACAAGTTAATAATGCTGACTTTTACCTACTTTACGTTTTGCCTTAAACGGGCTTGATTTTAAAAATAGCTTCACTGTTGCTAATTCAGTACAAATTATCTATGCTGAACTTATTTGCATACGTGTCTAGCGGGCACTCGCTAATGACCACTATGCATTTGTAAAGTACCAGAGTATGAATACCAACCATCATTTTTATGTGTAGTTCAAAACCTGTAGCAGTAACTTAGCTATTTAACTGCATTCACTTCTTTGTGAACTGAGGGCATGTAATCTTCATTGTAAAAAGTGATTTTTATTGTATTACTGCATTTTTATAAGTTAAGTACTTTTTATTGGTAAATCTACTGATTGATTCTTATTTTGTTTCCTGGTCAAGACATAAATGTCCTTGCATTCCCAGTTTTTTTGGCATCATAGCTACTACCATCTATTTATTTTCTTGCTAATAAGGCAAGTAGGGCTGGTCTGAGGACCCTTTTCATTTATGACCCTGGGACCAAAGACAAAACTAACACACAGTACAGTATAATGAAACAAATGTAAGAGCAAGACTCTCAAATTAAGAAAGGAAAACCATGTAGTCACAAGTGAAGTCAATGGTACAATATTCATAAGAAGTTAAGAACAGTTAAATATTTGCTGCAGCTAGTTACTTAACATCCAGTGATAAGGATATTCAGGAAACAATGGTGTGTTTTGATTCTAACCGTAATGGATCACAGCCATTAACAATTCCAGCCATCCAGACTATGAAATACCATTTGTGTTGAACTGAAAAGCTGCCTTACTTAGTCTCTTTCACAGCCAGCTTACAAAACCTCTAATTTGATGACATAAAGGTTTCACTACAAGCCAAGAGGGACTTCTTGGTTTCAGGCACTAGGATTGCTCAATAGAATTTTCCTAGGCTGCTTTGTCTCTTCTCTCTTACCCACAATGTTTAGCTACCCTCTTTCTCAACATTTTGTGACAGACATGAAGAGAAGAAAGAGTAGAAAGGTAAAAGACAGGGGCGGAGGGAGAGAAACCTTCTGTATCAAGAGCTCCACTCAGTGATTTTAGCATTTGTTAAGTTCCCACAAAATTTGTATTTGATATCATGGATACCTGGCTGCACAACTGGTAAGGATCCCTGAAATGGATCTGCTATGTGGTGCCTCATGGGAAATTTTTCTTAATCATAATTGCAAGTAAAGAAAGATTAGCAGTGGTGGCCATACCCCAGTTTATAGCATTTGTCAAAATGTGTGCAGGGAGAATGAGGCTGCTAGATCACAAATGTCATCCAATGAGGCACTATGAAAGAAGTCCATAGATGTAGGTGTTGTCTTAGTGGAATGTGCCTTAGGGGGAGTGTGCAATTCTCTAGCATATTTCTGATAGTAGAAAAGTATACATGCAGTTAGGAAAGCATGATCATTGGAACTGGAGAAGCCATGCACGTTAATCAAGTGCAAGTTCAGGTGCAGGTCACCCAGTCCATGAGTCAGGAGGTAGTGATGGTGAGGCAGGTGCAGACCGTGCAGTCGGAAGGTTCCTTGGTACCTAACTAGCTGTGGAGACCATGAGTGTCATGGGCAGTAAGTCACAGGGAGCTGCCTAGTACTTGGCTGCTTTGCCTTTAAGAGTCACAGCTATACTTTAAACACAGTTGTTAGACTGTGAAGTTAGTAACTATAAATAAAAGATGTTCAGAAGGCTCCCATATGGGGAGTACAAGAGGGCTCCCCTTCAAAAGGAATTTTCTTAACAAAATATTTCACCCAGCAATAATTATATGACATTTCCTAGCCCTGTAGCACAGAGGGATAAAGCTCTGACTACAACCAAGCTAAGCCATGCTCTATTAGCTGCACAGGTGTGTGTGTGTGTGTGTGTGTGTGTGTGTGTGTGTGTGTGTGTGTGTGTGTGGGTGGGTGGGGGAAGCTTTTGTCTAATGAACTGGTTGCATCAGCTGGAGAGCTAATGTATCACTGGGAACAATAAGTAATTCTTGTGTTGCTGTAGTGAGGGTTGACAAAAACAGTAGCGGACATACAGGATTTCCTGAGAAGGCACCAGCTGCAAGAATTGTTTTGTCACTGTAGAGATGGACTAAGGCTGATCCACTTGTCATTTTTACTGGCCTACTCCATACTACACAGCCCATGCAGCCTTCAACATTTAGCATGGCCAGGACTAGACATGTCCTGGGCTGTAGATGGGAACAACTTTCTTCTGGAATAGAGAGATGTTTGAACTCAGGGATCAGAAAGAGTGAATCTTTGGACCCTTTTTCTGCCTTATCCAGTTGAGACTAAGGATGGAAGAGGGTCGGTAAATGTTCCCATTGGATCAAGAGTTTCAGGCTCCTTGTCAAGTGGGGCAGGGCACTGGAGAAAGAAGAGACATTTTTTTGTTGAAAGCCATTGTGATATGCTTCAGTCCACATTTGAAGTGTTAAATCACAAATTATACTGCCTCGGGAAACACAGTATCTCCCACCCTTCTTTAGTACAGGGCAACCATGTCAGGGTACTCTTATATGTATCCTTGAGGATATCTATTAGGGGTAGCACCACCCAAGATGATTATTCTTTAGTTCTGCAAACTTGTTACAAATTTTTCTGTGGAGAAGAGACTGGCTCATGAGGTCATTTCCTTTTCTGATACATTAATTCCAATATTTGTGAAAATTAGGGTATTCAGGAGGGAATGAAGGAGAGATGATATTGTCTCCCTCCTCCAAAATACCTCAAAACGAGTCCTATCTTAGGAGAGCTCAAATAGCAGATCTTGGTTGTTGCTTCCTTGGGTTTTTTATGGTCTGAGAAGCCTGAGGCTGAGGAGTCACGTGCACTTCTGAAAGTCTGTCTTTGGTTATGTGCAGGAGACGGCATGAATTTATGAATCTATGAAAGTGAACTTCAGTAGAGAGAAGAACAGTTGTGGAAGGAGAAGAAAGTCTTAAGAAATGTGCTGGGTTTTGAAGAGAAACACTGTGGTGTGAGTGGGAGTTCTCCTTTGAGAAAGTCATGGAAGGTCCTTACACAGACCCTGTAAGCATTATCAGCATATTTTTCATTTCACTTGATAACCAGGGTAGGATACTTCTGGCAATGATAAGTTTGTTGGCCTATTCCCATAAAGGCAAGCACTAAGAAACCTGATGACAGATAGCCCTGATGCCAGAATGTTCAGCAGTGGCCATCCTGAATTGATTCCAGGTATCTGAATATCAGAAGTACCCTAGAACATCTTATACTGGGTACTCCAAAGCCAGATGAAGCCAGTGCTGGATGGCTCAATGTCAGGTGCAATTGAGATTGGTGGGAAACATATGAGAGAGAGAGAGAGAGAAAGACAGACAGAGAGACAAAGAGACAAGAGAGATAGCAACAGAGAGAAAAGAGGCTGGTACATGTAGAAAAGGGGAAGCTAGAGCAAAATATGGGGAAGGGTTGACACAATGATTACCTAGAATGCTATGTTGTAATAGGTGGGTGTTCTCCAGTGGGGTGCGGGAGAATGGGAGAACATAAAATGGTGATGGAAAAAAGAATTGACAGTATGATTGTTTGGGATTTCACCCTACAGGCTAATAGTATTGTAGATATGCATAAATTTAATTTCAGTGTCAGTACTTGCTAACACATTGCAGACTGTTAGCCTCACATTTTCAAGCTCTTCCTCTGTCATGTCATCATCCTTCCACCACCCCTTCATCTACTTTTCCACCCCACCCTCCCTTTAACCTTTTCCCTGTCCATGACCCATAATTTCCTTTTCTCTTATCTCCTTGATCTGATTCCATTTTATTTCTGTTTGTCTAACTGTACATCTGCTACACCAGCACTGCCATGCATCACCTTTTAATCAGGTTGGCTTATAATACTTTTCCTTCCCTTCTCTGTTACTAGCCCCCTCTTACCATCAGTTACAGGACATTTTTCCTGGGCTTATATCAGTACTTACAACTCTAAGTTACTGTTACTGCCCCTTCAGTAATCTGTTCCATACTGCATGTAAGATTACTGATACACTGGAAGCCTTGTAACCATACAACTTGTACCCAGCTATACTAGAACATACATGGATTCAGTGATGTCAGAGGTACCTTACTGATGCTGTCCAGCTTTTGTCCGTGTGCTGGTCATATTTATTACATATTTTCACTTTTCTCTTTGATTCTTTTTCAAAAAAACATCAAGTGGTGTGCTGTTCTAAGCAAACTTGAAGGGCCAGATTACAAAACTAGTTATTGCAGTAGCTCTCGAACAGCATTACTACAAAATAGTCTTAAGATAAGTTCACCAGGATTCTTCAAGCCATGCTAGCTAAAGAGGAATCCTAGAGCCCTACTTCCAGTTCCAGAATGTGAGTCAGGCTTGCAACATTAGGGGACTTAGGAATTTTACATTGAATGCTAATTTAAAAGTTCTAAGCAATGGCCTGGCCTGTTCAGGTGAATGTACCATTGAAACATATGAAGTGGTAAATCCTTACGCTGGTAATGGCACTGCAGGCACTACATGGTAGAAATCCAGTAGCCTGCAGTACTAGTACTGAGTTACAGGTGGCACTGTATTGCAGGCTGCAAGTAGGTGAGGGGTTACTGTCAAGGACTACAAACATGTTAAGTCATTGTTTTCCAAAAGTCTTTCCTTGTAGACACACAGGACAACTCAACACAGTTTTAAAATCAGCTCCTCGGTTTGCCCTCATATGTTCTGCTTACTTCATGTAAGACAGATCTTTTTACCTCTCATGCATGCATTGTAATGTCTAACATATAGGTGGTTTGTGGTAGGGGGGTGTTGGCTGACATTGGGGGAGTTCTGCAGTTACACAGTAGGTTCATTACAGTTTGGCCTACTCAAGGATTTGCCAATAAGATAACTTTGCTTAGAATCTTTCTGAATTTTATCACCTGTTCTTAGTACGGTATGGTATCTATTACATTGTCATAGTATGCTATCTATCCCTATCAGTTGTCCACTGTTCAACAACAGTTTCTTTCAAGCTGTTATGAACTGGCCACTCAGACAGACAGACACACACACATGCACGCATACACACACATTCTCTATAGTTCTGCTTAAAGGGACAGTCTCTGCAATGACAAAACAGGCCACAAGTATAGCAAAAGGTCAGGGTTTACACAGCAGCCTTGAAATTATCAAAAGGGGTAGAAGGAAACTAAATAAAGATATTTTCTGATAATGTAAGATTAACAGTACAGGGTAAGTGCTTAGAGTTGCTTGATACATTTGTTCATTTAGGTGAGCCACTACTAGACTGCAAAAACATTGGCACATATCCAAAATATGCCTTGCCTCAGGCAGCATGCAGTCCTTACTACCAAAGGTCATCATCCTTGTTTTCTTGTCAGACCTGTGGCACATTCTGCTTTTAGTTAGTAGCTTCAGAAGTTCCTGTTTTGTGCCTTAGAAGTTTCTGTTCTGAGGTCTTAGCTATTGTATTCTGGCTGATGGGAATTATTTCTGACTTGGTCACGTAAGGTAAAGGACATATTGGAGCTTGATTATGAAATCTAGTAACAGGATACCTTTTTATGAGAATGACCTTTATTGTTCAATATTTTTACAGTCAGACTTCTGTTACTTGAAAGTTTGGTCTAGCCGCTTTTTTGTTGAATAAAACAAAAGACCATGTATTGCTTAGATGGTGTATTTTTGGATATTGAGTTTAATAAGGAAGAATTGCCTAATTTGTGAAATAAACAACCAGACCTTAATGTATTCACTTTAATAGGGAACATTGCTTATTTTTAATGTAGACAAACAAAATAATCAGTAACTGGAGAGAAGCTAAGATAGAATGCAAAACAAAAGACAAAATATACAGTATCAGTTTTTGTCTTAAATTTCTATTTATGCAAATTAAAATGAGCCTTGTATGTTTTTTTTTTCTGGTCCTTAGGTAAAGTTGCTGAGTCAGTGACATCAGCTGGAGGTCTTTTTGCCTTGTTTGAATAAAAGGATCAGACTTTTTTTATTTTGATTTAAACTCAGGAAAGCACAATGTCCCACACTAATGAGCATTGATGGTTCTCAGATTTTTGTAGATTAAACTACTGAGACACAACAGATGTAATAATGTGTTTGCCAGCTGACAATGAAACAAGTATTTTTGTATCTAGTAGAAGTGTCTGAAGATAGAGAACATGGCTAAGAAGGGAGCAAGAACTTCTTAAGCAGACTTCTGCTCTCCTTTCACAGGTAGGAGCATGTGGAACAATTCCATAGTTATTTCCTCTTGACAGAAACCAGAAACATTTAATACTGCAGTACTTGCATTACAGAGAAGCAAACATCCTTGTACATGCATTAGTATGTAAACACCCATGAATGTCCTCCCATACTTTAAAAAAAAAAAAACATATTTGCAAGAGGATGGGAAGCCTACCTGTGTTCCCCGAACCAAACAACTGTACAAACCAATAACTTCGAAATATCCAAAAGCCATAGGACCCCTTGTGCTACAGTTTATGCTAATTTAGTTTTACACTATTGGGAACAAAACTATGTGTTTAACAGTGCATGGAAGAGGAGTACAAGATTTTATAGACGGTATTTGGACGATATTTGTTTACTATGGGCTGGGACAGAGGATGAACTAAAAATGTTCATACAGTTTATTAATTCTAGTACAAATTTTTTGAGATTTACTTATGAAATTGATTTAAATGAATTGCACTATTTAGACATTAAATTAATGAAAGATTACACTAATTCTAGGTTCCAATCTCAAATATTTAGGAAGTCCACTTTTTCCAATGCTTATTTACACTTTGATAGTGGACACCCTTTTTATCAAAAAAAGGGTATTATTAAAGGACAGCTAATCAGGGCCTCTAGGATGTCTAGTTTGATGGAAAGTTTTAACAAGGAAATAGACACCCTTAAAGGATTATTTTTGGAAAAAGGATACCCAGAATATTTAATAGATAATATGATTCAAGAAGTTAGGGACAGCAGAGAAGTGAAATATCCACCTCTATTAGGGTTAGGTAATATAGCAACTCATAAAGAACAACAAAAGAAGAATTTTGATGTTGAAAACAAGAATAATTTTGTGTACACATTTTCTAGTAAGGCACAAGAATTAGAAGCCATTATTTAAAAATATTGGCCGATTTTGGGTATGAATGAGGAATTGAATGAATTGTTTTTGGGGAATCCTCATTTCATAAGAAAGAGAGGGCACAATTTAAAAGAATGGTTTGAAAGAAAGGAAAATGTTAAGACTAATAAGAGCAAAATGGGGACATTTAAGTGCAATCATTGTAATCAATGTGCTGCTATGTTAAACCAGGGCACACTTTATTTACCTCAGAGAAAATTTGTGGTTAGATCTTATAATTATTACAACTGTGCATCAAAAGGAGTGGTGTACTTGGGGGTCTGTACATTTTGCTTAGGTTTTTACATTGGCAAAACAGAAAGACCCCTAAGAAGAAGGGTGTATGAACATCTTTATGACATTTCTAGAGGTAAAGAAACAAATGCTTTCTTTAAACATTCCCAAAAGTGTAAGGAGATGAAGTTAAAGTTTATGGTACTGGAACAAATTACCCCTGAAGTAAGAGGAGGGAGTTGGGAGACACGGTTAGAATACCGTGAACTTTATTGGCAGCTTAAACTAGATGCCACGAGGTTCCCAGGATTAAATGACAACATAAATATTGCACCACTTTTAAAACTGAGGAAAGCTAGGCTTTAATGTATTCTGGATGGGGTTGAATAATTGATTTAAAAGGTTTTAACATGACAAATTGGATTTTTAATGTTTAGGATATAGCATTTTAACCAAATGTTAAGCTAATTGCAAATAATTAATTAATTAATTGTTGACCAGCTGATGTTGAAATGAAGTATTTAAATGATGAATTGTGGAGTGTAACATTATTCAGTCCTTGAGAAAGCCTGGCAGAGGCCGGGTGAAAGCGCTTGGTTGGATTTGTTTGTTTTTTAAAAAAGCATTAAAGGCTACCTGTGTTCCCACACTGCTGGTATTTGAGTATACTAAGTCCATTGTTGCGTAACCATGGATAAAAGAGAAAAGACTATACACATTGCATCACTGCTGGCATCCAAATATAAACCAGACAAGCAGTAGTTTTCTGTGCCAAACATTACCGACAAAATTGAACACCAGTGATTTAAATTCAATGATTTGAAACTTCATCCATTGAAGCCTCAGTCACTTGCAGTGTAGTAACTTATTTTTATAAGTATGTGTCAGATGTGGGAGGTCTGGAGCTAGATTCTTCATAAGAAGATACTTGCAATTTTATATTTTCTTGCCTTAGTCTATAGGAAAATTTAAGCATGTAATAACTAAAGCAAAGAGTGGTGGAAGGAGAATGAATGACATGTGAATGTACAAATTATTAATTGTGTAAAGTTACATGAATGCGGGTATTATGGCACTGGAGGTAGAGGAAGGCACAAGATGTTTACATTAAAGTATATATATATATATATATATATAGATAGATAGATATATAGATATATAATAAATGACAAGACATAAACTTTGCCATTGTGATGCACTGTAACTTATATTTGCAAGACTCTACTGACAACTCTGTATTCTTTGAAATTTTCAGGTTAACATGTCAGATACAGTGATTGTAGAAGTAATATCAATATCCTTTATTTATCTGTATCTGTCCATGACTGACTGGATTCCAGAATAACTTACACCTAGGGTAGAGTAATATGCTAAATGCTTGCATTATACCCTAAATTGAAAATGGGTATCTGTGAGTCCTTAATTAACATAGGTTTATGAGGACTCCCAAAACATTATGTTCATTTTCAAAATAGGAATCAGGCTATCCATTCTCGAGGGCTTAGATATTTTACCAGATAAACAGTTACAAAGCCACAATGCTCAGGAAACCTTTGTTATCCATACAATGAATGAGACATGAGCAGTATGGAGTGAACCTGCAACTGTTGTGCTTTAATAAATTAGAAATAAATTCAGGTAAGCACTTTTGCCTGTAAATACAGATTTCAGCAGACTATAGATATAGAAAAGCATAAAATCAGTGAATTTGTAGATAATTAAATTAGCAGCAGAGTATTTAGAATTACCAGAGCAATCTTGAGCTTTCTTCTGGCATAGCTTAACCACAAACAAATGATAAGCATTTGGGCTTCAATAATTGACCTGGGGGCCAGCCATGGGATTATTTGGAGCAGGTGCATATACCCCAATGAGTCTAGTGAAATAAGGAACTATGCCAACAGACTGGCTCAGAACACTAAGAGAAGTCTGACAAGGTCTCAGATCCATCCAGTGATGGAAACAGTAGTGGTAAACCAAATTGAACAAGCTGCTGAGGAAGCTAACTATTCAGAGCACAACCCAGTGTTTTAGCAGTCTCACATGAGTTCAACTAACTCGGGGGTAGCACTCTAGTCCTACAAAGGAAGCCCTCAGGGGTTGCTCAAGGCCTCCAACAAGGGAATTCCTCATGAAAGACCAGATATACCAGATCTGTCTCTGGAAAAACACTTGTACTGAATGAATCAAAACAAAAAAATAAATGTCATTGAGGTGTCTCTGGAAAGCTGGAATATTACCCAACCATTTTTAACTGTGTATGAATGCTTTTCCACAAATGCAAAGCTCTGTAAGTTTGGATAGATGGAAGGATTACTGCTTGTGGCTAATTCTCAAGAGTACTGAGTAATCCTATAGCTGCAGTCCTTCTGTTCAGACATCCAACACTATGCTGGGTAGGTACACACTGCTGTCAATGTACAGCACTTACCGTATCTGTATAGTACTACCTATAGTAGGGTTGCTGTGTAGTCTTGTCTGATAGTACTCAGTTATTCATTTGCATTAGAATAGACAAAAAAGTAATTTATAATGACAGGCTAATGCTTCTTGTGCTGTGCTGTAATACAGTATAAAAGAATTCCAATATAAGAAATGTGGAAGTGTGATTTAACAAAATAGAGCTTTAGAAGGTGTTTAAGTCTGAGAATTATGAGAAGAATAAGTAAACAGCAGAGAAAGTGAATGTAGCAAGAATACTGAGAGGAATTAGAGTGGTGAATTTAAGGAGAAATGCCAAAGAAGAGAACGTCTCAGTGTCTTTCAATACTACGGTTGAAATAGTACTCTTTAAAAAAAACACAAATTGATTGAAGTCCCTGAAAGTAAAACATACCCTGAAAATAGAGCAAGAAGATTACATAAATAGTGAGAAAAGATGTTAATCAGAAAGGAGTTGCATGTAAAAAAAGGAAATGTTTACTTTTCTTAAATGTTTGATGGGCATGTAGGTTCAGCAAGTAGGTGGAACAATGGGTGATTTTCGTTAATTTTGAGCTTGTATTTTAATCAGAAATTGACTGCTCCTCCTCCGAGCCATAGCGGATTTTTGAAGCCAGAAGAGACCAACCTGATGGTTGTAGAACCCTTGGAGCCGACACCTGTCCCAGTGTCATCGGCTCCATCTACTTGGACGTCCTCGGCGCCAACTGGGGACTCTAGGAGCTGACACTCTCCGGTCTGGTCCAGGGAGGATAGTCGCACTGACCTGTCGGTGCCCACTCTTCCTCTCGGGGCCTTGGCTCAGGTTAGCTCGGCTCCTACCTCGGGCTTGGAGCCTATGGCATTGATGCAGGAGTGGATCACATTTCCTTTGGGTCCATCAACTCCTTCTCATCGGAGCCGTGATGCCTTCAAAGCCATGAGGCGAGTACTGTCTCCCAAGACTTCCTCATAACCAGTTCTGGCATCTTCTTCACCTAAAGTGCCGGTGTCTGCTTCTGCTTCCATTGGCCACCCCAAGCATGGAGACCCAGAGCCTCAGGTAGCCCCACTGGGCATCCCCTGCTCTTCTGAGACTTCCTCAGAGGTTCCCACTGAGGAAGTTTCCAGAAAGAGAGTGTGCAAGAGGAGGCACTTGGACTCCCCACAGGAGTCATTAACATCTGACACTGACTTGGATGAGTCATAAGGGTCCCCTTGATCCCTCTCTGTGGACATCTCCTTTGCGGAGATCCTTGAGATCCTCAGGCAGAGGGGTGATTGGCAGTCCAAAAACCCTACTGAGGATGAATCGGTTCCTCTGAAGGCTTTTGGGTCTCAACCTTCCACCTCCTGGGTGTCTCCACCCTATGATGAGCTTATGCAGCTGGTCTCTCATAGGGCATGGGAGTCTCCAGAGTCCATGGAACCTGTCCCTCAAAGTCCAGATAAGTTTATCTCTGCCCCAGTGGATAAAACCTTTTTGTCTAGGGGAGTCCCTGTTGATGCCATGGTGGTGGCGGTAGCCACCAAGAAGGAATTGTCTGAAACTTCTGTGTCTATCCATCCTTCTAACTGAGATTCTAGGATCATGGATAGATATAGGAAATGCATGTTTAGTTCAGCGACTTTCACCCTTTGATCACTGAACTATCTGACCCATTTCACCAGACTGCAAAGAGACCTTAAGGAGTTGGGAGAAACTCTTCAGGGTGCTGTAGCTGCAGGTGTCAATGATAAGGTTTCTGCCCAGCTTGCTATCCTTAATTCCAATGCGAACTCGTCCATGTGTCTCATATCATATGCAGCAGATGGGTCGAGTAGAGCTGCAGGAGCAGGGGTTACTATTCATAGGCATGCCTGGATGTGCCTCTGTTCTTTCACGGAGCCCTTCAAGTCTTCATTCATAAATACCCCGTTTGATGGCTCATCCTTGTTTGGGCCTAAGGTAAAGGAAACATTGACCAGGTGTGAACAGGAGGGAAAGACTCTGTCTGCCGTCAGAGTCTGCTTTTATACCCCTACTCGACCTTACCCCAAAGGCCAAAGGGGAAGAAAGATGTGGTTCCCTAAAGCCCAAGGAGCCTTTCAGGACATACGTGGAGAACCTTTCTCTAGGGGCAAAGGAGGTGGTAATAATGGAAGACACCACCCTCGTGGTAGTGAGGGTCCGCAACAACAGGGTGACAGAGATAATTTCTCTGGCCAGCCCTATCAGCGCTCCTGAGAGGAGGCCCAACTGTCTTGCTCTGGAGGCAGTCAGGGGTCGCTTATCTTTGTACCCAGAAGCCTTGGTTACATATCACAAATGACAGATGGGTACAAAGCATCATTTCCAGAGGGTATTTCATACCATTCTCCTCTCCAACCATTCCCGTCAAGAGAATCCCGGACGTTCCACCCAGTTGCAAGAGGGATCTTCAGTGGTGATTGACATCTCTGCATGTTACAATAGGATGCCCCTTTGTACTTCCCCCTCCAGTAGCCACTGTGACCACGGACACTTCCCTGATAGGGTGGGGGGGGGGCATTTTCAGGGAAAGACTGCCCAAGGCACATGGATGGATCAAGAGTCACATTTGCATATCAGTGTCCTAGAGATGAGAGTGGTACTTCTGGCGTTGCAGTACTTTCAGGGCTCTCTCCCTCTAGGGACAATTGCCATACAGATAGACAACATGTCAGTGGTCTGGTATTTGAACAAACAGGGTGGGACCAAGTCTTACTCCCTTTGTCAAGAAGCCCTCAGAGTTTGGCAGTGGGCTGTATCATCCCAGCGCTTTCTGTTGGCAATGCACATCCCAGGGAGATCTAACGTGATAGCGGACAAGCTGATCAGGACAATATTGTTGCCACATGAGTGGTCCCTCAAACAGGAGATTGCGGACAAGATTTTCCACAAATGGGGTCGGCCCTGCTGCAATTTTTTTGCCAGCCACATCAACACCAAATGCAGAAGCTACTTTGCCCTGATCCCCCCTCCAGGAGAACCCCTGAGAGATGCAATCGTACATGATTGCCCCCCGGGTCTCCTCTATGCATTTCCCCGAATTCCTCTGATAACCAGATTTTTACAGAAAGCGAAGTCACCAGGAAGGACTGTCATTCTTATAGCCCCTCATTGGCCTCGGCAGATTTGATTTCCATTTTTTTACTGTCATCTCTTGGAGGATCCATGGACCCTGGACCCAGTTCCAGACCTTTTGACACACCCGTCAGGGGACCTCCATCCTTCCTTGCAGTCAATGAAGCTAACTGCTTGGCTGCTCCAGTTCCCCGTATAGCCAGGCTTCATAATCTTTCAGATGACACAAGTCAGATTTTGTTAGCTTCCCACAAACCTTCCAACAGAACATTGTATCGTAGTAAGTGGAAAAGATTTTCCATTTGGGCTTCTAACAAAAACCTTGATCCTTACTAAACTCCATTGTCATCCATTCTAGAATTCTTGACCGAGATTTTTCATGAAGGAGTGGCAGCTGCTACCGTTAGGGTCCAGTTAGCAGCTATATCTAATTTTCACGTAGGTATTGATGGACTGAATATTATGCAACACCAGTTATCAAAGGCCTTCCTCAAAGGTACTTTTCACATGAGAACTCCAGTGAAGACTCCTTATTCTCCCTGGAGTTTGAATTTCATGCTTTCCCGTATTATTCTTTCTCCCTTCGAACCAGCATCTTCTTGTGATCTCAAGTTTTTGTCATGGAAAATTATTTTTCTAGTGGCCATTACTTCTGCCTGCAGAGTGTCGGAGCTTCAGGCATTATCTATCAAGCCTCCATATACAATTTTTCATCCTGACAGAGTATCCCTTAGGACTAACCCTTCATTTTTGCCTAAAGTATGCTTTGAGGTAAACATAAATCAAGTTATTAAGTTGTCCATTTTTTTCCCCAACCATACCAACAATTTAGAATACATGCTGCACAAACTTGATTTTCACAGACAGCTTAGATATTATCTGGACAGAACAAAAGATTTCAGAAAATCACACCAACTTTTTGTTTCATTTTCTGAAGCCAGGAAAGGTAGACCAGTGGCTAAAACAACTCTTTCTAAGTGGCTTGCAGATTGTATCACCTACACTTACTCATCTGCTAATAGGTCTTTGTTGCATAAAGTGAAGGTGCATTCAACCAGAGCAGTCTCTACTTCTTCGGCCTTTCAAACCAAGTTACCGCTTGACAATATCTGTGATGCAGCCACTTGGTCTAAGCCTCACACTTTTATCACTCATTACAAAGTGGACAAGGTCTCCAGGGACAGGGCTTCCTTTGGTTCTACAGTCCTGGAAAATGTACTCCCATGAGCCACCCAGGATTTAGGGTGCTAGGGACACTACCCATCAGTGAAGAATGAACGGTGAGATTGAACAACTTCACATAAAGAAGTTATGTACTCACCATAACGTTTCATGTGAGTTGTTCCATCTTGCCTTCATTCTCACATCCCTCCCTCCTTCCCCCACCTGGCTGACGATTGACCTGGAGACTGACTTCATCCTGGTTATTCAATGTTTCTTCCTGTCTGGGGAGATTAGTCCTCTTACTAGCATATGGTACATGCAGCAAACAAGATCTGAGGTAATTCCAGCAATGCATCATTGGATAAGGGGCTTGGTCTCGAGCTACTGGCAATCTTTGAGCTTTGCTAAACAGCCGTGTCGGAGATAAGGATCGGCTCTGAATCCATCAGTGAGAATGAAGGCGAGATGGAACAACTCACATGGAACGTTATGGTGAGTACATAACTTCTTTTTATATATGTATTAAACAATGTCTACAAACATGTATACAAACAAAAACAGAAAGATGCAGAGGCAAAAACACACTATTCCACAAAAACACAGAAACTGAGACACATACATGTATGCACAAATAAAAACACAAATGCTGAGGCATGGAGACACAGATTCAAGGATGTATACATCGAAAGTCACTTGAGTGCATGCACACTTGAACACACACACACACACACACACACACACACACACACACACACACACACACACACACACACACACACACACACACACACACACACACACACACACACAGACATGTGCCCACAGTTGCAGCCTCTTTATTGATTGCACCTAGATACCAAGATAATGATAAAAACATTCCCATAAAACACCAATACCAACAAAAAGATAATGCTAGAATCAGGAGGTCACCAGCCAAATGTTATCAAGCAATAATATTTTATTAAGCGCTTTCATCCTATTATTAGGACTTCATCAGAATAATATAATAGTCTCACTCTAGCCTTCACAGTTCTGTATAAAGAAATAATTGGGGAAGACCCACTTACATATCCTAATTCATTGTTTCGTTGGTGTTGTAGGAAATCAGAGTATAATATTCTGCTATGCAGTACTGGAAAAAAAGTTGTGATTGTGGTTTTTTGAAAGGGAGGGTGGCCATAGAGCTCCAGGCTAGTTATTAACATGTTGCCATTGTGATTGTAATTTTTTGACAGGGAAGGAGGCTGTGAAGCTCTGATGGACAGCTAAGGATAGTGGCTGAATAACTTATATGGTGTCCATGAAAAATTCTTTGGTGACTTGCACTGAAAGATGGAGGGTGGACATACCTCTGGGTGTTCCCTCACTTTATGGTGCTCTCCCTTCCTGCAGCTGTGCTTTGCTGACTGGGCGGCATTCAGTTGAGTCAGCATCAATCCATTGCCAGTGTCTTTTCTGTTTAGAGACATAACTTCACCAGTGCCCAGAGCCATTTCACACCTGTGTTTGAAAATCAGTAGTAATTGTGTAGCAATCTCATTGAATATTTTGGACATGAACAGCACCCCACAGCTAAAATAATCTACCACATGGTAATAAGGTCATGAAGTAAGTTCAGTGGTTTATGAATGTGTACCAAGCCATGGCAACTTGGATGTATGCAGATTTATTGCGTAATCCAGCACATTCATGAAGTACCCTGAAACACTAAGGGCTGCATTAAGGAAGGTACCACGACATGTACACAAACACACTCCTCCACCACAAAGACATGAAATGCAGAGGAGGGCTGGCTCTGTGGTTGTGCAGAATGCTAATGAAGCATTCAGAGGGGAAAGGCATATGCTAAATAACCAGATGTTTTCTCCCTCAAACCACCCCCAGGAAGGTCTCTACATGGCTGAGCAAATCAAGAAAGTGCTCAGCTGAGTAGATCAGCATGGTCATCTGCACCATAGTCAAAAGGCTGTGTTTAAATGGCAAACGTGAATGTGGTGGGAGAAACCACTAGAAACTGAGGCTTACTTTAAAAATACCATGCTGGCACTGAGATCAAAATGGGGATCAGGTTTGGGGCAAGCCAAAATACACAAGGGATTAATGTTTAAAGTGACATACCAGTACAAATATTACTACAGGGATTGGAAAGGTGGGGAGTGCATAGTCTACAGTACTGTATGAACAATAATGTTACTGCAGGGACCATGGGATACACTAGATATCAGGGAAACTTCCAGAAAGTACCCTAAGGCATATAAAATTATAGTGAGGATTGGGAGAACCATGAGACACACTCTAAAATGCCATAATGGCACCGACTGCAGTATGGGGATCTGGAGTGAAGGGAACCATTGGATACCAGAGAGGTAGTGCCATACAAATACATCTTAACGGGGATTGGAGGGTGGAGGAATACACTACTTACCATGGATGATTGTCTAAAGTGCTATACTGACAGCCGCATCATAACAGGGATGGTGGGTGATACTGTATCCTAGGGCCTAATGCATACATACATACATACATACATGCCATAATGACACTTAAGTTTTAGAGGGCATTTGGAACTATGGGAAGGTAAATTATATAGGGGCAGGTGCAGGGACTGTGATATGTGTCTGTGTGTTCATGTTTCTATGTGTGAGAGAGTGACCAGAGGATGCACTGTCTACACAAGCAGCAGGTTACTACCGTGACATGCAGATCAGCACATCGCAGTAGTAACTGCAATTCAGAAAACATGAAAATTAGCCAATAATGAGGTCTTAACTCATTGCCGCTGCCATATTTCTGAATCACAAATGAGCACATCATGAAAAGAGCCTTTCTAGAATGATGGCTCATGCTGGAAACTTTAATAAATTCCCGTGCATGCATAGGTGTTTTGTGCCACAGAGGTCTTGTACAAATGGGTAGAAACAATCATTCTCCTAGCCATAACAATTCCCTGGATATTTATTCCCACAGTATTTACTTCTCTGGACCCCTGTCTAGCAGGGTGACTGACATGATCCCCGGGGTGAATTTCTTATCTCCCATCCAATCATCAAGGTTTCTTTTGAAGAGGGCCAAGGAGGCACTCTGCTTGACATGTATGGGCAGTCTATTCCAGAGTATGGGGAGTCTCTGGGTCAGGAACCTATCCCTCCAGCATGTTTTGTTCATTGTGATGACAAGGTTTAGATCCCTGGAGCGTGTGGCTCTGAGGGATTGGGATTTCTTTAAGTGGAGCATGTCCAACAGCTCAGGGTTTGACATGGCCTTGTATGTTAAGCAGAGATCGCCTCTGAGTAGACGATATGCCACAGAGTATAGCTGGAGTTTTTTTAGATGGTCAGCATATGACATCTACTTTAGGCCTGTGATTCTTTTAGTGAGGTACTTCTGTGGCCTTTCCAGCTGTTGCAGATGTCTTGTGAGGTACATACCAAACGGTGCATTATATTCTATAATGGGTCTAATGAGGGATGAGTACAGTGGGACAATGACCTCCTTTTTTCTGGATGAAAAGCCCTTAGTGATGAGGTCTGCCACATAGAAGGATTTCCTGACTGTTGTGGTGATGTGGTTATGGAAAGTGAGACCACTGTCCACCTGTGTCCCTAAGTCTCTCATCACACTTTCGATGTTTAGTGTCCTGCCACCTATGTGGTAATTCATGGGTACATGTTTTTTTTCCAAAGGGGATAACTATACATGACAGACTTTGGGGTTAGGGTGCGGATAATGTAAATGTGATATCCCTTTATAATGAGGAAGGGTATTTTTTTTGCATCATGGAGGCCCTAAAATTGAGCGCTGTATGACAAGGAGAAGAATGGCAACAAGCGACAGGAACATAATACAAGGCAGGGTCTATATCATGAAATCGAACTTCCAAAATGTCGAACACCATAAGTTCAAACTTGGAAGATCGAAATGTGATAACATCAAAACTTCAGAACAGAAATTTTTTCCCAGGAAAAAAATTTGCTGTTCTGACACACACACACACAACACAAGCACACCAAAAACCTTATAAACCTACACTAAACCTTACATACACAACTATCTATGCACTAACCTTAATCCAAACCCTAACCCTAAAGTCCGTCACTATCACACACTTACCCTACCCTTACCCTAACCCCAATGTCCATCACAATCGCACACTTACCTTAACCCGTTCCGTAACTTTTGCACCACAGTGGAGAAAATGTCGAAGCTGAACAAACGGCCAACCGATTTCTTTCCATGGGAAAGAATTTGGAATTCCGCTGCTTCAACATTTTCAACTTTCGAACTTCCAAGTTCAACCTTCTGGTGTTCGAACTTCTGGAAGTTGGATGTCATGATAGGAACCCACAAGGCACCATACTCTTCTAGTTTCTGCAATGCTAATTCACCTGTATTTCCTTTCCCTCACTTTTCCCACAGCTTTATCCATCTTACTTGATATACCTGATTTGTGTAATGCTACTTTAATGTTATAGCATTTTGCCAGTTTATTATTCTCTTTATTTTCTTTCCTATAAAAACTATGCATTCGCATGTCTTTATCAGTAAATAATTGCCTTTGACTTCCTATGGCAACTATAGTATATTGATTGTATTACTTGTTCATTTTACATGATACTTATGTCCTTGATTGTCTTAATATTGTCTTTACTGGAGCATTTTTCCCTGGGCCTCTGCTGAAAACAGATACCATTACCCAGCTGGACATCCCCAGTAAATGAATTTCAATCAGTAAATAAATAAGTAAATAAATAACTAGACAGAGTGAACATTTTATATATAAAAAAAAAAATATATATATATATATATATATATATATATATATATATATGTGTGTGTGTGTGTCTGTTTGATACAGCTTTTGTTTTTACTTGTGTGTATATATATATATATATATATATATATATATATGTAAGTCTTTCGGCTTTTCCTGGTTAGGGATAGCCACAGCGGAACTTCGGTCCACTAATGACTGGCAGTGGATTTTTACGGTGCCGAGTTGCCAGCCCGACGTCCAACCTTCAAAGAAGGCACACCCATTCATGCATGCACCTACCTGCATGTCATTAGATGTCACTCAACCACGGGGAGGACATGCCGACTCTACACAGAAGGCGCTCCAGCCGAGAAACGAACGGGAGAACCTCTTGCTGTGAGGCGACAATGCTAACCGCTGCACCACCGCGGCCTATAATATATATATATAGATAGATAGATATATATATATATGTAAACATAAACACGTATTTATACACACACACACACATATATATATATATATATATATATATATATATATATATATATATGTAGCTATCTCTGTGTATGTGTGTATATCTATGCATGTACATGCACACACACACATACATAAATGCATATACATAAACAAACAGAGAAAAAAGAGAGAATTAGATTTAAGGGCTGACCAGTTGCACCCTGCCAGTTGTTCCCACATTCCTTGACTGAGGTTGCTCTTGGTGGGGTTTTGTTTTTTGCCTAAGGTGGAGTGAATTTGTTGTTGTTTAGAACAAGTTTAGTGGGTACAGAGGGTGACATTTTTTTTCCTTTCTTGGTGTCACTTAAAATTTGTTCTGTGCAGTGACTTTAATTTTTTGCTGTCTTAGGTTTTAAACAACTTTCCCAAATATACCTAGAAATTTCTAACATTTACAGTATGTAGTGTGTGTGTGTGTGTGTGTGTGTGTGTGTGTGTGTGTGTGTGTGTATAAATATATATATATATATATATATATATATATATATATATATATGCATATATCTCTCTCTCTCTATATATATATATATATATATATATATATATATATATATATATATGTACATACATATACAAATCTGTGTCCTGTATTCTTATAATTGCTTTATCTAGAACTTAATTTACTACTTTAATAGCATATGATATTTAGGTACTTTTCCGTTATTGGGGCAACACTTGTTAAGAGCACTTGGAATGTTACAACGTGCTCGCAGTGATTTTGCAGCAGATGCTTAAGGGTACTTTTCAGCGTGCAGCAGACTGACTCGTTTTAAGAGTAATCAAAAGCCATTTGTGATCTCGAAAATTGAGATCATTGTCTCACCATCTTACTTCCTGACAGCTTTGGGTTACACAGAGAATCGATTTGTAGAAGAGACAGAACTCTCATGGACTTCTGATTTTTACCTTCTGAAAACAGGTTAGTGCAAGTAGAAGATGGCAAGATGTCCTCCCACAGAAGGTGAGGTTATAAGGATGCTGTAGGAGACTCATCAGTTAGAAATGTCACTGGACTATGCTGAGCTAAAGGAAATAGCAATGTACCATATAAAGAAGTACCGGGCTGAAAAATACCGAAATTTCCTTAAATAACATTCCGATCCAAGGGGTGTGCTATGCATCCAAACTTTGTTCTGTGCCATACTTGTCATACTAAGTTGTAGTTAGATAACTGCTTGATTCACATAAGACATGATATGTGTTTGACAGTCATGCTGTGTTAACATCATGTAGTGCTGAACTGCTGTTCTTTTGTAGCACACATGAGCTGAGATTTGTGTCATTGATTCAGAATACGCTGGTCTCGTTATCTTTTAATGACAGTACACCGCTAATATCATCACCTTAACAAACTACCCAGGTTTACATTCCTCGTGTTCCAGCTGATAATGTTATCTGTGTCGCTGTCAGTTAACCACTTTGTATGCAATGTAACATACACACATGAGCTGACATGTCTGTGAAAGCAAACACTGCAGCACATACATCTGTGTCTCTTCTGGTTTTCAAACATGCTGCTTCAGGGGTGACAGCTGTGAGATCTTTGCGTTTGTGTGCTTCTGCATTACGACTGTTGCCCCAATAATGGAAAAAAACCCATATTTAATATATATATATATATATATATGTGTGTGTGTGTGTGTATATATATATATATATATATATATATATATATATATATATATATATATATACACACATATATACGTACATATATATGCGCATCTGTGTGTCTGTATGTGTGTAATTCTGTTAACACCTGCAGTTGTAGTATAAAGAAGTCCTGTAATCTTATAATTGCTTGCTTTATCTATAATTTCTTTGTTTCATTTACTACTTTAATGGGATGAAGATATATATCTATATGTATATGTGTGTGTGTATATATATATATATATATATATATATATATATATATATATATATATATATATATATATATATACATATATACATACATATATATTTGTATGGTGCTGCCTGCCTTGATTTTTTTGTATTAAATGTATCTCTGTAACATTTTTCACTGGGCCTTCCCTAGAAAAGGGCTTATGCCCTAGTGAGGCTTATGCAAAAAAAAAAAAAAATACATGAATAAAGTCTGCATCTATTATTTATATTGTAATTCCCGGTTTGATCCAATACAGAGTAAGGAGATAAAAAAGGCCTGCTTTGTAAAGCCTTTCCTGTTGCTTTTGCTGTGGAATATGAAGCCAGATTGGTAACCATTGTCTTAGATGCTGTTTCTGAAGGATTTGTGGCATGAGTTACATGTGTCCAATAAGAAAAAATCAAAGTAGTACCCACTGAAGAGAGTTGCTATAGTGATAAATCCACAGAATGCAGCTTGTTGACTGTTTCCTTGGTAAAAGATTTGTGTTTTGTTAAGTTCTTTTTATCCGAATTTGTTAAGCTTCTAGGTAAATGAAACTGAGTAACAGTACAGCTTTGTGATGTTGAAGTGCAGGTGTGTTTCGTTTGGAAGGATAAAAGGTAATCTGTAGAAGTGCCATTATGTGAAACTTTTGCTTATTGTGTTTGTCTTTAAATATTTATTGTCAGCAGCTTGCAAAATGTTTAGTAGCATTTGAAAAATAATGTTCATTGCCCTGTTATAAGATTGTATGTGTACTATTTCATTCTGTTTTACTAGTCCATGCATGTAGCGCCGCATGGGCCTATTAAAAAAGTGTATATTTGAATATATCACCTGAATTGACGGATGATACATGCACGTTTCCTCTGAAGTTTCTCTTTTAAGCTGAGATATTACCGGAAATAACTATTAATTAAAACATGCTACATATTTAAATGTTTAGTAGGTATAAGTTGGACCACTGGGGCTCTTTTTCAGTCATGATCTTGTTACAGAAAATTGAAAAAAAATAATGTAGCAATGTTACAATTAGAGGGAACTGTAAAAAATGCAAAAGTGAGGTAATATGTAACAAAACAGCCATTAGTAGGTGCACAGTATAATCGGTTGTTTATAATATTGCAATGTTGTTATGCCGTATGCCCTCAGTGGAAGCTGGCATAATTACTGTTGTAGAATACGAGTAATCTGGAAGTACATTTGTAATCCTGACATCAGGAAAGGATTATAAGGATTGTAAAACATGAACTTGTTTTACAAACTAAAACAGGTAGTTCATTTCCTGAAGTTCCAAGCAGTTTTAAACATAATGGAGAGAAAAGATGTTGGTAACAGTCATTTGAAAATAGATTCAATTTTCTCTGAAACTTCTGAACACCATGCTATAACAATTTCGTTACGCTTATGTGAGAGGGCATGCTGGGACCCTCTGTGCTCTTAGCATTGAGTTGTTGGACATGTCAGTAGTTTTGGTGATGCTGACTTGTCATGTTCAGCAGTAATCACAGACAGCAGACAGAACTGGACAAAATGTTAGTAATATAACACAAGGTAACTGGCTCAGAAAAGAATGGTGTTTTTGTGAGCCTCATATAGAAAGAAAGGTGTTGGTGCTGCATGTGACTAGGTGTTCATATAAGATAAGGCTATGGAAGGAGCAGTTCCTGGGTGTAGGAAATGACCTGTGATGTAGTCAACAGAAATGCAGAGACCTGGATTATGATACCAGAAAAGGCCTACTTGGCCCATCATGTGTGACATTTTCCCTGATATTTGGATACATTTCATGCAAGTTAACAGTTGCTTTATGTCTCTCCCATGCATACACTGTTTCTCCCCAGATATAAATCCTAACGTGGACAAGAGTAGGTTAACATATCGACAAGCAAGTATGACACATTTTAGAAAGGTTACATCTGGCTTTAGAACTAAAAAGCCATTACTGTACTGAAGTATTATCACATGGAGTAGTTGAGAAGATGAAAAACTGAGAGTGAGATCTGCCTGCTAACAGTAGAAGAATCGGACACTGCTGTGTGAGACTGTTAAATGCAGTAGTATAAACTTCACGTACAGTCGAGCATGCTGGTAAAATAATGTGCTATTAGCCTACATATAGGATTTTTGCTGCACCTAAAATATTCATGGTCACTCTAGGCCAAAGGTTTAAATTGTACTTGTAGATACTTCATATTGCAGCAAAAGCCACCCTAACATGTGTATTGTAAACTGGTTCTTTTGCACTATGAATATCTATTTTTTATGTATTATTTATTTATTTTACATTTGTTTACCGGGATAGTCAGACTGGATACATATCTATTTTCAGCGGAGGCCCGGGGAGAAAAGCTCCACATAGACAAACTTACATAGATTACACAGGAGATAGCAAACAATTATAAAAACAAAGTGATTATATACAATGGCTTAGTAGTGTTCCCTAGTAGGGACTCACAATTCTCATGGACAGACACAATTAAAAGTAAGAGACATCAGAATGGAAACAGAGCTTGATGACGTAGTTTCAAGCTATGATAATTACAGAATATGCTTTTAGGTTATAACTTAATCAGGGTTGGTACATGGGCATAGCCAATTCACTTTGAAATACTGTTTGAGGTTTCATTTTGGTGACATTGTTATCCAGGGATAAAACACAAAAACACTGGAACACAAATATGATGTAATACCTTTTATAGGAGCAACATAGGTTTTGCAATTACTCGAGTGTCCTGGTGTTTTTGTGTTTTATATTAGCGGACCAACATGACATTTCTTTTTTTTTTGGTCTTACATCAATGATAAAACATAATGCATAGTGTCATAAATAATCAGCAGGTCTAATAGTGAAAGAAAGCAATAGGAGTGACAAGACATCGCTGTGCGTAGAAAATGTAATATGTAATATGTAATATGTAATATGTAATATGCAATAATTTAACAAGTCCTGTCAAGGGATGAGAATCAGGCAGTGTGTCAGCTGTATGAGGGACTCCAGCTATAGTAATATGTGATAGTAGTTGATACAATAAACAGTACAGCTGTGTGCACTATGCTGCCAGCCATCATCAGCTCTATGCCACGAGAAGGGAACAGATATAGGAAGACAGTGTGTTTCATTGGTTAGACTACTACACTTTGAATCAAGAGCTGTGGAAGGAAAAAAACTGAGTGAGAACGAAGTCAGAACATTATATTCTACGTTTGTCTTTGCTTTTTTATTCAAAACGTGATCTAGCCAGCCTTGACATTCTTTTAAAACTCCATTCTTTCTGTAAATAGGGCGGCCACGGTGGTGCAGCGGTTAGCATTGCCGCCTCACAGCAAGAGGTTCTCCGGTTTGATCCTCTGCTGGAGTGCCTTCTATGTGGAGTCTGCATGTCCTTCCTGTGGTTGCTGGGTTTCCTCCAGGTGCTCCGGTTTCCTCCCACATCCCATAGACATGCTGCAGGTGGATTGGACACACTAAATTGGCCATAGGCGTGAGTGCGTGCATGTGTGTGCCTTCTGTGGAAGGTTGGGTGCCAGGCTAGCAACTTGACACTGTAAAAAACTTTACTGCCAATCATGAGTGGACGGTGATCTGCTGTGGTGACCCCCCCTAACCGGGAAAAGCTAGAAGATGAATTATTTCTGTAAATGTAAATCATATTAAAACGTATCAGTACAATATTATTCTCTATGTAAGACAAATTACATTTAGATGTGTGTTAGACAAGTAATAACCACAATAACATGTGCTTAAATAAAAGCAGTATGCTAAGATTAATACATAGATATATTTACAACTCTGAAAAATGCATTCTGATTCATTTAGTGAATACCTTGCACCTGTCAAATGGATTTAAAGAGGATTTGAAGAACAAAATGTGAGTTCATGTACATCCCTTTAGGTACAAATATTTTTGCTTATCTGATAGATATAAAATCCACTATGCACACACACGTGCGCACACACACACACACACACACACACACACACACACACACACACACACACACACACACACACACACACACACACACATGCATATTTATTTATTTATTGGCATTTGTTTCCCAAGAAAGTCCACTGGGTCAGGAGAACCCATTTTCAGTGGAGGCCTGGGGAGAAAAGCTCCACAGTATAACAGTACAAAACATACAGTAAATACAATATAAAACAGTTTCCAGAAAAAATCAAGTAAACACAATGCATACATAGAAATATATCATAAATGTAAGGGTGGCATTAGCAAGGTTTGTTTTGATAGTGAGTATGAGTGACTTTGAAGGGGAGGAATGTGGGACAGTGTGTGAGTGAACTCAGAGTGTGGGCAATCAGGTTATAGAAGAATGAGAATAGGGGCATGTGCAGTGCCAGAGGGAAGAGAGATGTAATTGCAGTTCTTTTTTGAAGGAAATGATTTTACTAGAGGTTCTGATAGCTGATGGTAAAAAGAGTTGGTAGAGCAGTTGAGGGAGTATTTTTGTTGGTAGAGGGAGCCTAGCTTATAGTTTGTTTTTTTAATATTATCATGGATATGGAGGTCAAATAACAGATTTTCTTCTATGATAACTCCTAGTAATTTAGTGTGGGAGAAAACTTCTGTAGTTGTATTGGTTTGAGAATTAATAGTGAAGTCTGTCTTGATGACAGAGAGATTTTTCTTGGGAGTGAATAGTAGCATTTTTGTTTTATTTGGGTTTAGAGCTAGATGATTATTAGCCATCGAAATTTCAGTAGTGGTGAAGGCGTATTGGCAGAGCTGCAAAATACATATTATATTATATATAATTATTGTCATTTCATACTGATTATTAAACTTGGACAATCAGAAAAAAATTTCCATTTGTTCTTGGTCAAAATTATGTGATATGTATGTATCAGTGAGTATGCGTGTGTGTGTGTGTGTGTGTGTGTGTGTGTGTGTGTGTGTGTGTGTGTGTGTGTGTGTGTGTGTGTGTGTGTATGTAACACCTCCTTGTGCCCTGAACTAGTCCATCACTGAGCAAGTTATCAGTAATGCCATTGCTTTATTTATTTATTGCATTTCTTACTATAATTATTTAGTTTTTTTGTCTCGTATTTATGTTCAGCCCTATAATTATGCTGTGCCTTTTTGCATTTAAAAACTGCCCAGGTGCAATGTCTGGTTATGCGACTTGGTCAGAGACACGCAGTAAGTAATGAAGTCAGGAAGACTCAACGCGGTGCCCCTGACTCCAGACTGCAGCTCATTGAGAACTTAGAGCCATAATCTTCTGAACTAACTGCCATACCATTGTTACCGTCTTCAATTTTTGATAAATCTCTGCATTTTACAGTCATTCAATAAGGCCAATTATTAAGAGTTTAATAATTCTTGTTCATAAAATACATGTTGATTTAATGCCTATTACTCTGTTAACTTTTCATGTGAATTTTCATAAACTGCCTATTATATGTCTTCACTTTTGTAGAATCTCTCTTATTTTGTCTCATATATATGCCCTGTCCTTCTGTTAACTTTTCTTTTCCTGGTAAATCACTGAGAATTACAGGCAGTCAATAATGATAGTCATTATAGTTTAATAGTTCTTATTATTCAGAAAATGCATGCCCATGAAACACCTGCTGTTCTGTTAAGTTTTTAAGTGAATTACGGTTATCTGAAACTTAAGGTTGTGAACTATTAATACACTGCTTCCTGTAGTCAATAGAACAGGATTTGAATCCTTCCACTTCCATTCATCTACTGAGTGACTTTGACCAAGTTATTTAACTAGACAGTACTCCTGCACAGACCCTGAAAAGGAACATTTTGCCCAATGCATTTACCTAGTTAACTGGAGGGCAGTTGCAGTGGGTTATACTGTATGGTTCTAACAGAAATAAGGTGAGCTACTTTTCTGGACTATTATTTATGGATTTATGTATTCACTTGCACGCAAGGATATATCAAAGGTGTACTGTCATACAAGTGACTGTAATAGATGACCATGTGTGTTTATGTGTGTGCATGCATGCATGTGTGTGTGTGTGTGTGTGTGTGTGTGTGTGTGTGTGTGTGTGTGTGTGTGTGTGTGTGTCTGTGTCTGTGTATGTGTCTGAAAATGTGGTTACTGCATCTCATGGCAGTTACAGCTCAAGGGAAGGAATTTATTGTAGGAATCAGAAGCATTGTCATGTGAGCAATCTTCTTTGGCTATGAGCCTTGCTTTCCTTGCTTTGTTGACTGTTGAGAGTATATCTGTTTTGAGGTGAATAAATTGGACAGCATGAAGTCTATAAACTTAGTGTTAACTATGAATACATTTTTAAATTTACTTGTATTTTGCAGGCAGGAGTGTTAAATGCATTGTGTTGTATTACAACAATTTGTTTGGTCAAAGAGGTGTGCTGTAGGATTGATTCTCTCAGCCTTCATTTGTCTGCTGTGTGACTTTACCCTAGTCACTTCAGTATGCAGGGCTCCTGGGCCACCCCTGAAAAGGGCCAGTAACATCTACTGGGCTGTCCTAGGATGTTATCAAATTTGTCTTTTGAATTCCTGCACTCTGTGCTTCACTGTATTCTGTTTGACTACAAATCCCAGCATTTCTGTTGTAGTTTAATGGATTGCTAGATGCATTTTCAATAAATATGAGTTTCAAAGGAAGAGTGGTTTACTGTTGCTCATGTTAAATCTATTTTCAATGTGAAAGTGTTTTGTTTTCTTTTATGTAGCAAACGGATATCAGAACTTTTGCTTTAAAACTTAAAATAAAAGGAGTAAATTAAATCCACATTTCAACGATCATTTCAAAGGTAAAGAAGACAAATGGTATGCAGACTGACAGCTTTGAACAATGTTTTATGGTAACAGGAGTAACAGCCAAGTAATGGAGTAATGGGGACTATAAGTGCTCTCATGCTCGAGGTTCTCAGCACACTTGCTCATTGTCACTTGCTGCAAACCTCAAGCGCCGTAACTCTCACTGTCATAATCCTGGTTAATTACCTAACCCTCACATCACCTGACACAGCTGAACTGCATAGCCCTACCATAACCTTAAATCTAATCCTAAAACTTCCACCCAGTTTCTAATCCTAACCATAGCAGTCTCTCTCTAACCCTAAATTCCCCAATTGCTCCCTAAACCTGAATTGATTGTTCCTTATCCTAAAACATACCCCTCCAGAACCCTAAATCCCACTCCTGATCTCTGCATGTAGCCATAGACCATGTTCCCACTCCACTCCCTCCTCCGCAGCTGCTGCACTAACCTTGTTAAACTCAGCTACTATGTTTAGGTGAGATTTGGCAGCTACACTCACTCTGCAAGGCTACATCATCTCAACGGAACATGTAGGTGAGTCTGAGTGTAAGAGGTGCAAACTACGAGACAGACAACTCCTTGGCTGTGAGAACGTATTGTTATGGTTTGGGGGGGGGGGGGGCAGTCTGCTCTGTATCTAAACAAATTAAAACTGCAGTTAGTGAACTTTTTTCTGAAGGAAGGATACAAGGCTGGATCTCTGTTTTGTAGTCTGTAGTCATAGTGATCCACGGTTATATATAGAGGTTTATAACTAAAAATAACTCAGTAACAGGTAGTCAAGTGGGTACCATTCACTGGTGATAAATATTGATGGCAACTATAAATAGGATAGCAAACTGTAAACAGATCTATGTGCAGCCTTTGCTGACAAATTCATACACAAATCAGCATTCCATGTTAACAACTGCCATAGCTTCCCAAGACCTGAATTTCCTGCACAGGATAGGGAGATCTAGGTGGGAATGTTGTCTGTGGTGGGAATCTAATGTAACATGAATATCTCCCAGAACATAACACACAGAGTTATTTCATTAACTGTATTGATTGTTTTAATGGTAGCACCACATTATCTTTTTTCAGCAGTGTATTTTTATCAGTACTGTCTGTGTTCATATCTATAGTTCCTTTGATATATTTTTTCATGTTAATAACTCTTTATTGAATCCTGACATTATCCGTAGCTAAAGTTATTATTTTATTAATTAATTTATTTATTTATTTGCATTTGACTGGAAAAAGTCCAACTCATTAAAACTCATTTTCCGTGGAGATGTGGGGAGAAAACCTCCATATTTAAGTTGCACATGATTTACATTTATGATTGCTGGGTACAAACTTCTATACATGAGTTTATTTACATGATTTGTAAATATTTTTAAATATTTCTTCCATGAAAATAACATTTCAACACAAAAAAGAGAGACATTAATATAAATTGGCTAATTAAAATAAAGAAATGACATACAATAGCAAGTAATGTATTTATAGCATGATGGCTGCAAGGAAAGCATCAAACTGGGGTGTTTTGGAGTTTAGTAATAATTTACAGACAGACAAGCAGAATGTACGTAAAAATGATAAGAGAGATGTGAAAGGAGAAGTTATGGAAATGAGCAGGAAGATAAATGAACAGAGCAGGAATTGTATTTAGTGGTGGGGTGTGAGAGAGGGAGGAAAAGTAAGACTTTATAAAAATTAGTGCAGTAAGAAGAAGAGCGATATGGTACAGAAGACTGGGAAATGTCTGTAAGAGTTGGAGAAAAGTAATCTGAGTAACGTTAGGTGAGCAGGAAGAACAGAGCCACCTTTGGCATAGGTGATGGGCAGTGCAGTGCCTCAGCAGTTAACGTTGTCGCTGCACAGGAAGAGGTTCTCCGGTTCAATTCTTGTCTAGGGTGCCTTTTGTGTGGAGTTTGCGTGTTCTCCCTGCATTTGCGTGGATTTCCTCTGAGTACTCCAGTTTCCTCCCACATTCTAAAGATGTGTCTGGAGTGTTTCTCCCCGAGCCTTCGCAGAAAATAAGCTCTGTCCTAGTTGGACTTTCCTGGTTAAGAAATGTTAAATAAAAATGAAATAAAATAGGTGATGTTTAAGCAATGTTTGGAAACTATTTAAGTTTTCTATCTGTTTTAAAAGTGTGGGGATTTCATTACAGAATGTTGACACATAATGAGAGTAGAGAGAGTCTCCAGCAGTGCTGAATGTCTTACTGATACATAGTAAAAGTTTATTGTTAGAGTGAAGGTCTCCCGTGGGTGAAGAGTACAGGTTTATATTACGTTATCGAATCCCAGTAATATTGAACACCAGAAGACCGACACGTAAAGCGCAAACTACTGTAACAGAGAACATACAAAACCGGGAAACGCGAAATGTTGAAGTGTGATGGTTGGCCATCTGCGGTATAGCTCTGTAAGGTAAGTGTGCAATAGTTATAGACCTTAGGGTTAGGGTGCGGAGTAAGGTAAGTGCATAGGTAGGTAATGTATGTAAGGTTTAGTGTAGGGTTAGAAGTAGGGTTTTGTTAACTGTATGTGTGTGTATTATTTCTTTTGTTTGGTTATATGTCAGTAGGGTAAGTGTGTGATAGTTATTGACCTTAGGATTAGGGTGCGGGTTAAGGTAAGTGCATAGATAGTAATGTATGTAAGGTTTAGTGTAGTGTTAGAAGTAGGGTTTGGTTTGTATATGTATGTGTTTTATTTATTATGTTTAGGTATGTAGTATGTAGCGGGTGGTGGAGCTGGCCGACTATGATGGTTCGGTATTTGAAAATTTGCGGTTTAGGGGGTTCGATGTATTTGCGATTCGGGCTTTGTGTATCGGTGTTGTGTTGTTCAATGTTATTGGGATTCGATAACGTAATATAGACCCAATAGTACAGTAGAGTATTTTGTAATGGTGGGCATTTGTCTGGAGAGTACAATAGGAACAAAATGACATATAAGACTGCTCATTTAGGATGTATTGCATTAAAAATATTAACCATTGTTTGTCTGTTACTGGGCATATTTTCATACTCAAATTAATATTGTCTTAACTGAATGAGATACATGCTGTTGAGGGATGTAATAAAAACTTTCACAGTAAGAGAAAAGAAAATATGCAGCCAATGTCAATGTATAATGCAGTACCATAAGTATAAGGGCAAAGGTGATGACTGCACTGGGCACAAGCTGGTAGGTGTTGAAATTAGCAAGAGCCAGTGGAATGGAAATGCAAAACAGTCATTCATTTTTGAAGCCAGGAGAGTATTCTGATGTTATAACTGAATGCCAATCATTCATTCCTATTTGTGTGAGCCTGTACTTACAAATTTATGAAGATGCTACTTACATTTGTAGCATGGAAGAGTTGTTTTTTCTCTTCAATTTAGGGTTGAGGATGGGGTGCCAGCCAAGAGAACTGGCCAGGGCACCAAATGAATTCGCTACAGCTCTGGTATAATGCACAATACTGGACACTTTGGTAGTTGTCTAGCATTATTAAAAGTTGCAGTACTTCCATATTTTCATTAATATTTTCACAACCAAGTGACTTTAAAAGATTGCATGATGCTTGTTGAAACTTTGCATGATACATAAGATAAATGGAAGTAATACTTGTGCTACAAGTTGCACAGTTTAAAAGATATTGAATGTTTACACTGTTATTACTATTTTCTCAAAAAGCAAGAAAGTAGAAAGGAATTGCTTGCCATCATATCTCTCAAATGTCCAGATTTTTGCCTCATATTTTTGGCCTGTTCCACATAAAATTTGTCATTTTCTGGAAACTCACTAATATACACGCTATTGTGGGATGTAATAAAAACTTTCACAGTAAGAGAAAAGAAAATATGCAGCCAATGTCAATGTATAATGCAGTACCATAAGTATAAGGGCAAAAGTGATGACTGCCCTGGGCACAAGCTGTTAGGTGTTGGGAGGGTGGCCTAATGGTTAAGGTGTTTGCCTTACAAACACAAGGTGCAGGGTTTGTGTCTCACAAGGGATAATTGGTTAGGCTTAAAATTGCCTACAAGGGCAGTTAGCTTAGTACTAATCTATGAATCTATGATTGAAGTCACTAAATAATGACAGGCATTTGAGTTTCATACTTCATATCCTTCAGAAAAAGCATGTTATTCTATCACCTTCTCAAGTTTATAAGTACAATATTTAAAATCTGACCCTGTTTTGGGGCCTTTGTCCCCATTATTTGAGGCTTTGTCTAGATTTCTCGAGCTAAGAGGTTGAGAGATATGCTTGCCATCATATGAAAGCTTAAATCTCGCTGACCAAAAATGCTGTTGATCCTACGTGCTTATTATTTTACTCCAGGATAAGGAAAGTTATTGATAAGGATCTTGAGGAAAAAGTATAACATTAGATGTTAAGTTGTCAATCTCGCCTTCATTCTTGCTGGATGGGTTCGGAGCCGAACCTCGGCTCCGACTCGGCCTATACTAAAGCTTGAGAGCTAATTTTACCAGCTCGAGGCAACCCTATATACCATGATGATAGGCGGTAACTACCCAGATCTCGTTTGCCACTTACGCTAGCGAGGTTGCTCTTTTTACTGGCTCACAGGTTAGTGATTTTTTTTTTCATGAAAATCTTAGTCTTCTCCTTAGTTTTTTCCCCCTAGTATACCTTTTAATCCTTTATAGCCTAGTTTCTGGTTAATTTAAACGTTTAGTCCCTATTTTTTATCCCTTATCCCTGTCATACTCCCACACCCTAAGTTAGGCCTTAGGCCCTTCCGTTATATTCTTAGTTCCCTCACAGGGATTCTTAGCTGTGTGTGTGTTCCCTCGGTATCCCTGTATCCCTATTTGTTGGAGTGTGTGTGTGTGTGTGTGTGTGTGTGTGTGTGTGTGTGTGTGTGTGTGTGTGTGTGTGTGTGTGTGTGTGTGTGTGTTTTTCTACTTTTTTGTTGTTCCTTTCGACTCCATTATGTCGGAGACAAAGGTCTCTGGCTTCAAGAAGTGTGACTCGTGCTGTCAGAAGATGTCTCTGACAGACGGTCACACTTCTTGTGTTTATTGCCTGGGACCCCTGCACCTGCAGGACTCTTGCTCAGTGTGCCATGCATTCAGCCCAAGAGTCCTGCAGGAGTGCAGGAATAAATATATACTAAGGGGCTTATTAAAGCCCGAAGGTTCCACGGCTAAGTCCGTGCCGGGGAAGCCTTCGAAACCACCTAAACCGTCGACTCCGAGTTCTAAGCCTTCGGATGGTGGCTCACCTTCTGTGACATTATCGGCTCCGGCTGGAGCCGATACCTCTGTATCGCAGTTACCTGCATCGGCTCCAGCCGGAGCCGATACCTCTAAGACTCTGTCTTCAAAGTCGGCTCCAGCTGGAGCCAACGTGTCTACGGCTCCATTGGCTCCATCAACCCTGATGCCCTCCACACGCAAGAGGTCCAGATCTCCATCTCTGGAGTCTATACATTCGGCTCCAAGGTCACCGTTACTCTCGGAGGGGAGCCATCATAGCCATTCCTCTCGGTCTTCCAGGCTTTCCGATCCTGACCTTGAGAGGGTGGTAAGTAGACTACTAAAGTCTCAGGCACTGGCCCAAATGCTTCACAGCCCATCTCATCAGACAGCGGCTACGTCCATACAACATACTATTCCTCCTTCGACTCTACCCCAGTGTTCGGAGCCGTAGCTCCTCGGAGCCGTGACCATTTTGACGTCAGAGCCAATACCTCCCCCTTCGGCTCCGTCATCTGCTCCGATCTCGTCCATGGTGCCATCCTTGGAGGAATCCAGGCACTTGGACTCTCTCGTCGGCTCCGAGGGGGCAAGTGGCATCAGACCCTTGTCTGACCCCATTCTCCTTCTTGGAGTGTCGGCGGTGGTGAGTTTGGCCCCAACATTGGCTTCGGAGCCATCCCTGTCGTTGCCGGCTGGGGTTCCTACCTCTTCGGAGCGGGAGCTCTCTAGCCTGCCTGACAGGGGTGCCTTCGAGGTCATGAGGAGCGTATTGGCCCCAGTGCTTGCTCTACGGTCAGCTCCATCAGCTCCTCCCACTGTAGTGCCTGCTGATGTCTCTTCCCACTCTCTCGCTCCTGGCCATCGAGATCCAGTGCCTCAGGTTTCCCCATTGGGAATATCCTCCTCTTCCGAGGTTTCCCCTGATCCATCAGGTGAACCCCCGCGTAAGAGGACATGTAAGAGGAAGCATGTGGACTCCCCTGAGTCTGTCACATCTGATACCAACTTGGATGAGTCGGAAGGATCCCCAAGGTCCCCCTCTGAGGATGTCTCCTTCTCTGACATCCTTGAAATCCTTAAACAGAGGGGGAACTGGTCTTCCCTTAATCCTTCCGAGAACGAGTCGGTTTACCTGGAGGCTTTTGGTTCTCGACCCTCCACCTCCTGGGTGTCTCCACCCTTCGACCCCCTTATGGAAGTGGTGACATGGAAGGCATGGATGGCTCCTGACTCGTTGGAACCCACCCCTCGGAGGCCTTCTAAATTTATAACAGCTCCTTCTGATAAGCAATTTTTATCCAAAGGCGTCCCAGTTGATGCCATGGTGGTGGCAGCAGCCACTAAGAAGGAACTGGCCGATCCTTCAGTACCTATCCATCCGCCTAACAAGGAATCTAGGACAATGGATAGGTATGGCAAGCGGATGTTCTCGTCAGCGACCTTTGCAATGCGGTCACTGAACTACTTATGCCACTTCAACCGTCTTCAAAGAGACATTCTTAAAGAACTGGGTGAGGTCCTACAGGATCCATCAGCTGCTGGGTCTCAGGAAAAAATTAACTCACAGCTAGGAACCCTGAATTCCATTGTCAACTCCTCCATGCGGCTTATTTCATATGCAGCCGATGGCGCGAGTAGGGCCACAGGCACAGGTGTGGCTTTGAGGCATCATGCCTGCATGTGGCTTTGTAACTTCGCAGACCCCTTCAAGGCGTCTTTCACTAACTCCCCCTTTGATGGTTCAGTGTTGTTTGGACCTCAAGTGAAGGACACTTTGACCAGATGCGAACAAGATGGCAAGACTCTTTCTGCCATAGGAGTCCATTCTTCTACCCCATCTAGACCATATCCTAAGAGTCAAAAGGGTGGAAAAATGTGGTTCCATAAATCACAAGGAGTCACGCCTGATGCAAGAGGTCAGTTCACCCCTAGAGGCAGAGGGGGGAACAACAACAACAGACGCTGTCCAAGAGGCAGAGGGAGTCTGCAGAGCCAGGGTAGCAGAGAAACCCTCTCTGACAAACCCTTCCAGCATCCCTGAGGTGTTGCCCGACTGTCCACCTTTGGAGGCAGTCAGGGGAAGATTATCGCTGTACCCACAAGCCTGGCTCTCCCTCACTTAAGACAAATGGGTGCAGTCTATCATATCCGAGGGTTACAATATCCCCTTTATCCAAACCCCAAAGATTCAAATGGGGTCTCTCCCAGACATTTCACCCAGTCTAAGGGAACAAGCAGCACTAGAAATATCAAAGCTGCTAAAAAAGAGAGCCATCCAGCCAGTCCCAGCAGACCAGCTAGGATCTGGAGTCTACTCAAAGTTCTTTTTGGTACCAAAAAAAACAGGGGACTGGAGACCAATATTGGATCTCAGCAATCTAAACAAGTTTGTAAAAAGAACGAGGTTCTGGATGGTCATGCTACAGTCCATTTTACCCCTTCTGGGCAAGGACAATTGGATGTGCTCAGTGGACCTTCAGGATGCGTACTATCACATCAAGATGCACAGGCGCTCTAGAAGGTTTCTCTGCATCAGGCTGGGAGCCAGTCACTACCAGTTCAGAGCCCTGCCCTTTGGTCTCACTACAGCCCCTCGAGTGTTCACCAAATGTATGGCAGTGGTTACGGCTCACCTGAGACGTCAAGGATTCTAGGTGTTTCCATATCTAGATGACTGGCTCCTCACTGCCACCAACAGGCATCAACTTCTTCTAGCCAGAGACTACACCATCCACATTTGCAAAGAGCTAGGTATCTCTCTAAATTTTGAAAAGTCTGCCTTGTCGCCTTGTCAGCCTATTACCTTTATAGGCGCCACCTTGGACACTGTTCAGCTCTCAGCAAAGTTAACAGAGCAGAGGGTCTTAGATATTCAAAGTCATGTTCACGTCCTTCTTCAGAACAACAAAGTTCAGGCCAGGTATGTTCTGAAGGTATTAGGTCTCATGGCAGCAGCCATCACGCTTCTTTCCCTTGCCCGCTTTTACATACGGCTTCTTCAATGGATGCTTTTCTCCCAGTGGTCCTTCCAACAGCTCCCTATGACACACAAGATCCTGATAACTCTATCTTGCAGAAAACATCTATCTTGGTGGATGGTATCCCCTCAAGTCCATCAAGGCAGACCTTTTACTCCCCCCCCCCCCCGGTCACCACAGTCACAACGGACACCTCCCTGATGGGGTGGGGGGGGGGGCTTTTTCAGGGCAGGACAGTCCATGGCACATGGCAACCCTTTGAATGCCACTTGCACATAAACGTCCTGGAGATGAGAGCAGTGCTTTTGACGTTGCAAGCCCTTCAAGACTCTCTTCCCCTGGGGACGATTGCAATTCAGATGGACAATATGTCCGTAGTATGGTATATCAGCAAGCAGGGCGGAACTAGGTCATATCCCCTGTGTCGAGAAGCACTCAGACTCTGGGAATAGGTGATCTCTTCTCAGCGGTTTCTGATAGCAACGCACATCCCCGGGAAGTCCAATGTCATAGCGGACAGGCTGAGCAGAGCTGTTCTCATGCCTCACGAATGGTCTCTCAAGCAATCGGTTACAGACAAAATATTTCGGAAGTGGGGGTTTCCTTGCTGCGATCTTTTTGCAACACCACAAAACAGCAAGTGCCTCGACTTCTTCACTCTCTTCCCCCTCCCAGGCCATCCCCCCAGAGATGCTCTAGTCCACGATTGGCCTCTGGGACTTCTTTACACCTTTCCCCCCTTTCAGTTAATCACACAAACAATTCAGAAAGCTACTGCCTTGATGGCCAAGATGATCCTCATTGCCTCTTATTGGCCTCAACAGATATGGTTCCCTTTCCTGCATCGCTATCTTTTGGAGCAGCCTTGGCATCTGGATCCAATGCCAGATCTTTTGGCCCATTAATCAGGGCAGCTGCACCAATCCCTCCAATTTCTCAACCTCACAGCTTGGTTGCTCCACTTCCGTCCTTAGCCAGGCTTCCAATGATTTCAAATTCTGTCCGCGATATTATTGTAGCTTCCCTTAAGTCTTCCACCAGAAGGATCTATGCTAGTAAATGGCAATGCTTTTCCTTTTGGGCAAAGGCTAGGAACATAGATCCCTTCACTGCTCCAATACACTCGGTCTTGGATTTCCTAGCTGAAATCTTTCACTCAGGATCTTCTTCCTCCACAGTAAAAGTTCAGCTAGCAGCCATTTCAAGTTTTCACATAGGCTTGTTGGACTCCAACATCATGTCCCATAAGCTTTGCAAGGCATTCCTCAGAGGTATCTTTTTACTCAGGCCTCCGATCAAAGACCCCCCACCACAGTGAGATTTAAACTTAGTTTTAGCATCATTGATTCTCCCTCCCTTTGAACCTGTGGCCTCCTGTTCCTTGAAGTTACTTTCCTGGAAGACACTATTCCTAGTCGCCATTACGTCTGCTAGTAGAGTATCTGAACTTCATGCCCTCTGCATTCACCCTCCTTATTTAGTGTTCCACAAAGACAGGGTTTCTCTAAGAACTAACCCGTCTTTTTTACCCAAGGTGGCTTCTCAGACAAATTTAAATCAATCTATTGATCTTCCAGTTTTCTTTCCTAATTATTCAAACAGGGTGGAGCAAAAGCTACATTGTCTGGACATTCATCGTCAGCTCCGTTTCTATCTGGACAGAACTAAACAATTCAGGAAATCTGATCAACTCTTTTTATCATATGCTGAGAGTAAAAAGGGTCTTCCAGTATCTAAAGTAACCCTGTCTAGGTGGCTGTCTTCTGTGATTACCTGTATTTATCAACTCAGAGGTAAAGAATTGCCTTCTAGGCCAAGAGCCCATTCAACCAGAGCGTTGGCTACATCTACGGCCTTTCAGGCTAGATTACCAATAGACACTATCTGTGCGGCAGCTACATGGGCCTCTCCTCATACTTTCGTTACACATTACAAATTGGACATGGCCTCCAGAAACAGGGCAAATTTTGGTTCCACCGTTCTCAAGAGTCTGTTCCAATGTGCCACCCAGGATGAAGGTGCTAGGGACGCGGTCCCATCTAGCAAGAATGAAGGCGAGAATGACAACTTAACATTGAGAAGTTATGTACCTATCATAACGTTCCATGTTAGTTGTCTTCTCTCGCCTTCTTTCTTGTGTCCCGCCCACCATCCCCCTAGCCTGGACAGACCGAGAGGTTTTTCCCCTCCTTACAGGGGACATTATCTTGCACTATTCCTAGCTCAGACAGTTGGTCCTGGGGTAGATATAGCTTCAGGTAGTGATATTTGGGGAGTTCTTCTTTCTCCTCCTCCACCTCAGAGGGGAGTCTGAATTGGCTATGGTTTCTTAGCTACCAAACGAGATCTGGGTAGTTACCGCCTAGCATCATGGGATATAGGGTTGCCTCGAGCCGGTAAAATTAGCCCTCGAGCTTTAGTATAGGCCGAGTCGGAGCCGGGGTTCGGATCTGAACCCATCCAGCAAGAAAGAAGGCGAGAGAAGACAACTAACATGGAACGTTGTGGTAGGTACATAACTTCTCAATTTGTTTGCTTAATATGTTGCTATACTAGTTTAGATACTTAGATTTTGTTGATTTTTATCATTGTAAAGAACAGTTTTGCTGAAAAAATTGGTGTTTGTACAGTAAAATGCATGGGTCTAGGACTATTCACTGAAATCACATTTCACTAACACACAAATTTCACTGAAAGTTATATATGGCCTTTTCCCCACTGTAGTGCGACCCTGGAATTAGAATATATAGTAAGGGGGGTGTGGGGGGCACCACCCCCCACATTGGGAGGAGCCCCCCACCTATTTTAAATATTTTGAACTATACACATAGATACTTGCAATTTCAATAAATTACTCTTTTCTAAACTTAATATATATCCAAACTATGTGGGCCCCCCCACACACCCCCTAACTATATATTCTAACTCCAGGGTTGCGTTACAGTGTGGAAAAGGCCATATATAACTTTCAGTGAAATGTGTTTCAGTGAATTGTGTTTTCAGTGAATTGTGCTTTCAGTGATTTGTGCAGTCATTTGACTTTCAGTGAAATGTGCTTTCAGTGAATAGTCCTAGACCCAATATATATATATATATATATATATATATATATATATATATATATATATATATATATATATATATATATATATATATATATATATATATATATATACATTTATCCTTTTTACTTCATTTTATTTATGTATTTATTTACTGACATTTATTTACTGGGAAAGTCAGACTGGGCACAGGTGTCTTTTTCAAAGGTGGTCCAGGGAGAAAAGTTCCAGGGTATCATATTTAATGCAATCAACATTTACGATTATAAATTTTATAATGCAGTTGCAGTGAATACATAGCATAATAGTCAGTATAATAAAATTTCTATTGATATTCATAAGCAGCCTTATAATAAGACTTTACAGATAGAAGTGTGGTGTGTAAAATAGGTAAGAGTCATTTAAAAATATAATAGAGTGAAGTATTAGAGGAGATAAGCAAGTCTGAGTTTTAATAAAGAAGTAGTGATGGAATAGTAATTTGGTTGTGCTAAATTAGAAGTAGGTATAGTCGTTTAAGAAGTACAATAAAGTCAGGTATTCGAAGGGGATAAGCAGGTTAAGTGATTTACTCCTTTAAAGGTGGTAAAAGAAAGGGGATGAATGGTGTTAGAGAGCTATGTCCCAGATGAGGAGCAGGGGCAAAGACAGGAGGTGGAGTGGAAGTCATTTAGTAATGGTTTGAAAGGATGAAGGTTTTTTTTTTTCAATCGCCAATAAGGAGACAGTGACATTCCATGGTTAAATGCGATAAGTTAATGTCTGTGAATGAATAGCACAACTGACTCTGAAAACTGACCCACTTCTGAAATTAAAAATGCAAGGAAATTCTTTCTACATTTGTCTCTGGCTGCTCTGCTTGCAGCTATAATTCCCATTTTAATGACTGAGTGGCACATTCATTCCCCCTCCTACAGCTAGCTAGCGAGAGGGTGAAATACATACAGCTGAAAGGCCTTCATTAATTTAAGTGAAGAAAACGTAGCTGTATTGCTGAAGGCTCCGAGCATAAATGTAGAAATGTAGTAGGAAAAAATCCTCGGTTCCACCACAGCTGTAAAAATGTTAAAAACAAACTTTAATCTTCCGTAAAAACAACAAAAACAGGAGCACAGTAAAATTCCCTGATAAACGCTTTCAGCTTACTAGCCTTCATCAGATCATATGTCTTAGCTGTGCTCACTCTGAATTTAAAGACAGGATAAACCAACAGAATAAACAAATCAATGTTCCAGACACATAGTCATAACCAATGAAAACTCATTAATTTGCATACAGCATATCTCCTGTGTCTTGCTGTGAGCCAATCATTATAATTGACACAGGAGATATGCTGTATGCAAATTAATTTTGTTGTTTTTACTGAAGATTAATGTTTGTTTTTAACATTTTTACAGCTGTGGTGGAACCGAGGAGTTTTTCCTACTTTATTAATTTAAGTGGTGGAGTTTTAGTCCCAAAACCCTCCCCTTGGAGATCTGAAAAGCCACTGTGCCGAGGCAGGGTCAGCATTGCTGGCCCAAATCCAGGTACATGAAAGTTCCAGCTACAGCCTGTGCTCGCTTTGCAGAATAAACATAAATTGCTGTTCCATATATCACTTGGTTCTCTACCCAATCTCTGTTAGATTTCAGTTTTGCACAGAGTCAGCTCCCTCCTCCCAGGATTTGGGATGCAATATCAGCCACTCACTTCCACCCCATCAAGTCTGGTCCTCCAGCATTAAACTAGCTAGTTGATCTCTTCTCATCTGACTCATAGGGCTTTACACCTGTACACTTTGAGCCAGAATACAAAATATATTTTTCCTTTGGTTTTCCTCCCTCTACACTGCACCTTCTGCCCCTCTGTCACTCAACTGACTTGTCTGTTACTCCTGTAGCAAAAGCCCTATAGCTCATTTGTTCTAGCAAACCAGGAGATGTACCGTCATCCAGGCAGGGAATCAGGGACTTTTTTTATGCCATGACACACTAAATGTACTGGCTTGATGTGTGCATACTGCAGTTCATGTGGGACTACAATGGGTCGCTGTGAGCAGAGCCGGATTAAGGTGGGTGCTATTGATGCTGCAGCATTAGGCCCATTCCTGAAATATGCCCAGATGAAAACAGATGAGAATTTTCTGGAAGCTGAACAGTTTTCCTGTGCTATATTAACCTCAAAATAATTCTTAGAATGAAATTTGGAGTCTGACTTTCGGATGCCTATACACAGCATTACTTATTATACAGTTACTATTATTCTTTGTGCTGTGACGTAACTATAATTTTGTTGTGTTTATTGTTAACCGAAGATTTTTAGTTAATGCTATCAATGTTATGTTAAACAGTTTACTTTGTGATATCTTTCATACTGTTTCGCGCATGCTTGCTATGGTGTCTCAACTCAGTGGATGGGATAAAGAGAAAAAGAAAAGGAAAGAAGGAGCAGAACAAGAAAAGCTTTTGGCGAAAATTCCAAAATTGAGTTCATACTTCGGAGTACGAGCATCTTCGTCTCAGTCATCTGCGTCGGATGCGATGACTAGTTTGAGTGCTCCTGAAGACCAAGCCAAGCAAGATGAACCTGTGGAGGCAAGAGAGAATAAAGAGCGGGAAAGTTCAGGGGAGAGAGAAGAGGTGAAAGCTCTAGTGCCAACGCTGGAGGCTTTCACCAATGATTTGGGACAGTGGGGTGAAATCGACGCTGACACTTGAGAATATTGGGCCAAGAAATGTCCAAAAGACTACCACCACACTGAATCGAAGTTTAAAGAGAGTGCCAGACGATACCCAGGCGAGTCATTCCAACGTCGATGCACAAATACCTTCTCCATGCGTATGCATCCGCTCAATGGCGAAAAATCCTGTAGAAAATGGTTGTGCTACTCACCTTCGACAGGGAAGGTGTTCTGCTTTGCAAGCAAGTTGTTCGGCGGCAATGCTGTTCAAGCGACCAAGTTCATTTCTGGCGGTTTTGACAACTGGAGGGCAGGCGAATCCAGAATAAAAATGCATGAAAGCAGCGATGGTCATCACAAGGCTATGTTGTCCTTTGCAGGCCAACAGAGGGAGACCTGTCGAGTTGACTACCTAGTTGCCAAACAGGTCGAGAAAGAGCGGTGTTACTGGTGACAGATTCTGAAGCGGCTCATCGATGTTCTGATATTCCTAGCTGAGTGTGGTCTTGCTATAAGGGGTGCGGATGAGATTATAGGTTCCACTCATAATGTTAACTACCTTGGCATCATTGAGCTGTTGATGGAGTATAATACTCTGCTGGCTAGCCATATTAGAAAGTATGTGAACCGCGGGAAAGGTCACGTTTCCTATTTGTCATCCACAATTTGTGAGGAACCGGTGAAGCTTATGGGAAAAAAGGTGCAGGACACCATCCTGAAAGAAGCCAAGGAGGCGAAGTATTTCTCTGTCTGGAATGACTCGACACCTGACGTATCACGCCTCGATCAGCTAACGATTGATGTTAAGTTGTCTATCTCGCCCTCATTCTTGCTGGTTGGGTTCGGAGCCGATCCTCGGCTCCGACTCGGCCATCTTCAAAAGCTCGAGAGCTGCTTACTGGTTCGAGGCCCCCCCTATATCCCATGATGCCTGGTGCTAGATCCCAGATCTTGTTTGCTGCTTCTGCTACGAGGTTGTTCTACTGGCTCAAATCGTATAAAACTTTATTATTATTGTATTTTTCTTGTCAAAACTGCTAGTTTTAGTGTAGATTTAGTCTTTAGATTAGACTGTTGTATTGAAGCTAGTTTTCTTTAGATTCTGATTACTTCTCCCCAAGAAACTCATTTAAGTTAGAGAGTCCCCCCTTCTCTCCCTTTCCTTACCTCAGAAAGGTTTTCCATTTAAGTTAGAGGATAACCTTTTCTCTCTATCTCCTCTATAAAAAAAAAAAATCCTTTATTATCACTGTTAGTGTTTAGTGATAGTTACTTATAGTTTTTGTTTGTAGTAGTACTTGTAGTTTGGTTGTGGTAACTGTAGTGTGTAATTTTTAGTGGCTAATTACTTTAAACTTTCTGTGTGTGTTTCTTGTCCTTGGTTTTCCTCCAGGATCTTCAAGGATTTTAAACCGTCTGGATTCAAGAAGTGTGACTCATGCTGTCAGAAGATGTCTCTGACAGATGGTAACACTTCTTGTGTTTATTGTCTGGGTGCTGTGAACCTGCAGGACTCTTGCTCAATTTGCCATGCTTTCAGTCCAAGAGTCCTGCAGGAGTGCAAAAACAAATTGATCCTGAGGGGTTTGCTTAAACCCCAAGATTCACCGGCGAAGGCTCAGCCCGTGAAATCTTCCAGGCCACCTAAACCTTCGGCTCCCAGTTCGGAGCCGTAGTTGGGTGAAGCCATATAATCCATCTCGGCTCCGGCTGGAACCGATGTCCGTCCCTCCCAGTTGGCTCCGACACATTCTTCGGAGCTGTCTGAGAGTCGGAAAAGATCCAGGTCTCCATCTCGGGAGTCAATACATTCGGCTCCGAAGTCGCCTCTGCTCGAATTGGAGCGTAGTCATCGCTCATCCCACTCTTCTTGGTCCTCTAGACTTTCGGACCATGACTTGGAAAGAGTGGTCAGTATGCTGTTAAAATCGCAGGCCCTAGTCAAAATGTTGTCCAGCCCCCCTCATCAGGTGTTGGCTCCATCCACAGCTGTAGATATTCCTCTTCTGACTCATCTTATGAGCTCGGTGCCAGAGTTCATTGGGATTAGAGTCGTGGAACTGTCGGCTCCGATACCCTATCCTTCGGTTCCGTCATCGGCTCCGATCCCTTCCATGGTACCTTCCCTGGAGGGATCTGGGTGCCGAGACTCCCTCGTCGGCTCCGAGAGGGCGAGGGACATCGGACCCTTGTCTGACCCCGCTCTCCCCCTCGGGGCTTCGGCTCAGGTGAGCTCGGCTCCCACATCTGCCTCGGAGCCATCCCCCTTGGTGCGGGGAGGGGTTCTGGTTTCTTCAGAACCAGAGTCCTCTCTGCATCCAGGCAGGGACGCCTTCGAGGTGATGAGGAGTGCACTGGCCCCCGAGTCAGTCCCACGATTGACCCCATCAGCTTTTCCCCCTAGGGTGCCTCCGTCAGCCTCTGCCCCTCTTCCAGACCCCAAGTGTGGGGATCCAGTGCTCCAGGACACCCCTTTGGGTGTATCCTCCTCTTCCGAGGCCTCCCCTGATCATTCAGAGGAGCCACCTCGCAACAGGAAATGCAAGAGGAAGCATGTTGACACCCCTGAGTCTGTCACATCGGATACCGACTTAGAGGTGTCAGAAGGGTCCCCAAGATCCCCCTCTGAATATGTCTCCTTCTCAGTCATCCTTGAGATGCTTAGGCAGAGGGGGAACTGGACTGCCCTAAACCCTTCCGAGGATGAGTCGGTATTCCTGGATGCATTTGGATCCCGACCTTCCACCTCCTGGGTGTCTCTGCCTTTCGACCCACTGATATCTGTGGTGGCTCGGATGGCGTGGATGGCTACAGACACAGTGGAACCGACCCCTAGAAGACCTGCCAAATTCATTACTGCACCGCAGGACAAGCAGTTCTTGACCAAAGGTGGCCCCATTGATGCCATGGTGGTAGCCGTGGCCACAAAGAAGGAGTTGGCTGAAAATTCTTCATCTGTCCATCCCCCTAACAAGGAGTCCAGGACGATGGACAGATATGGGAAATGGATGTTCTCTTCAGCGACCTTTTCCATGTGGTCCCTGAATTACCTGTGCCACTTTACCCGTCTTCAGAGGGATCTCCTGAAAGAGCTTCGAGATACCCTCCAAGATCCATCAGTTGAGGGGGCCCAGGCTAAGGCAGACTCCCAGCTGACGACTCTTAATTCAGTGGTACACTCCTCCATGAGGCTCATTTCGTATGCAGCCGATGGTGCGAGTAGAGCCACAGGCACAGGCGTGGCCCTAAGGAGGCATGCTTGGATGCGGCTATGTAACTTTGCGGAACCTTTCAGAGCATCTTTCACCAACACCCCTTTTGATGGTTCCTCTCTCTTTGGATCACAGGTGAAAGATACCCTTACCAGGTGTGAGCAGGAAGGCACGCCTCTCTCTGCCGTAGGAGTCCGTTTTTCCACTCCTTCCAGACCATATCCTAAGTGTCAGAAGAGTGGAAAGATGTGGTTCCGGAAATCCTAGGGAGCCTTGCTGGGCACACATGGTGAGTTCCCATCCAGGGGCAGAGGAGGGAACAATAACGGACGCCGCCTTCGTGGCAGAGGGGGTCCGCAAAATCAGGGCAGCAGAGAATCTTTCTCTGAGAAGCCCTTCCAGCATCCCTGAAGGGTTGCCCGGCTGCGCACCTCTTGAGGCAGTCGGGGGAAGATTATCACTGTACCCAAGTGCCTGGCAAGACATAACACAAGACAAATGGGTACAGTCCATCATATCCGGATGCTACAGAATTCCCTTCGTTCACACCCCCTTAAGGTCAAACAAGTCCCTTACAGACGTTCCACCCAATCTAAGGGACCAAGCAGTTCAAGAAGTCTCAAAACTGCTAAGAAAAAGGGCCATCCAGCAAGTCCCAGCAGACCAACAAGGATCCGGAATTTACTCAAGCTTCTTTTTGGTACCAAAAAAGACAGGGGACAGGAGACCCATTCTGGATCTCAGCAGACTGAACAAGTCTGTACAAAGAACGAAGTTCCGGATGGTCACGCTACAGTCCATTTTGCCCTTCCTGGGTCAGGACAATTGCATGTGCTCTATAGATCTTCAGGATGCGTACTACCACATCAAAATGGACAGATGCGCCAGAAGATTCCTTCACTTCCGGCTGGGAGCTAGCCATTATCAGTTCAGAGCTCTGCCCTTTGGTCTCACCACAGCCCCCAGGGTGTTTACCAAATGTATGGCAGTAGTTACCACTCACCTGAGATGGCAAGGATTCCAGGTGTTTCCATATCTTGATGAGTGGCTCCTCACTGCTACCACCAGACATCACCTTCTGCGAGCCAGAGACTGCACTATCGACACTTGCTCCAGGCTAGTTATCACAATAAATTTTGAAAAGTCTGCATTGTCGCCCTGTCAATCTATCACCTTTATAGGCGCAAATTTAAATACCAAAGATATGTTAGCGAGCCTCCCACCAGACAGGGTGTTAGTGATTCGTCAGCATGTGAAGGTTTTATTAGCATGCAAAAGAATTCAAGCCAGGTTTGTCCTTCAAACTCTGGGTCTCATGGCAGCAGCAATCATACTTGTCCCTCTAGCTCGTTTTCACATGAGGATTTTCCAGTGGCTTCTTTTCACCCAATTGTCTTTCCAGCAGCTTCCCATGTCTTACATGATTATGATCACACAAGCATGCACGAAGCACCTTGCATGGTGGATGTCTCCACATCAGTGCTCCACAGCAGACCATTTGTTCTCCCCCCCTCCAGTTGCTACGGTGACCATGGATGCCTCCCTGATCGGGGGGGGGGGGGCATTATCAGGGCAGAACAGTCCAAGGCACCTGGCAACCTCACGTGTACCATCTGCACATAAATGTCTTGGAGATGAGGGCCGTGCTCTTAGCGTTGCAGGCACTTCAGGACTCTCTTCCTACCAGGACCATTGCAATTCAAATGGACAATATGTCTGTAGTGTGGTACATCAATAAGCAGGGCGGAACCAGGTCCTACCCCCTATGTCGAGAAACACTCAGACTCTGGCAGTGGGCGATCTCTTCCCAATGATTTCTGATTGCAACGCACATCCCTGGGAGGTCCAACGTCATAGCAGACAGAATGAGCAGAGCAATTCTCATGCCTCACGAGTGGTCTCTGAACCAGGTAGTTGCAGACCAAATCTTCCGCAAATGGGGCCAACCTTGCTGCGACCTTTTTGCAACTCCCTTCAACAGCAAGTGCAGCAATTTCTTCTCTCTCCTTCCACTTCCCGGGCATTCCCCCAGAGACGCTCTAGTCCACGATTGGCCTCAGGGACTTCTTTATGCATTCCCTCCTTTTTCCCTAATCCTGAAGCTAATTTAGAAAGCTACCATATTGGGTTGCAAAATGATCCTCTTTGCTCCTTACTGGCTTCGACAAATATGGCTCCCGTTCCTGCATCACTATCTTCTCGAGCAGCCTTTGACTCTGGACCTAGTTCCAGACCTCCTGATTCATCAATCGGGTGGGCTGCACCAATCCCTACGCTCTCTCCAGCTCATGGCCTGGTTGCTCCACTTCCAACTTTAGCCAGGCTTCCAGATATCACCCCCTCTGTGCATGAAATCATTTTGTCATCACACAAGTCTACAACTAGAAAAAGTTATGCTAGTAAGTGGAAACGTTTTTCTTCCTGGGTAGAGGCTAAAAGTATAGACCCCTTTTCAGCCCCTGTACACTACATTTTGGAATTTCTTGCGGAACTCTTCCATGCTGGGTCCGCTTCCGCTACAATTAGAGTTCAGTTAGCTGCAATTTAAAATTTTCACTTTGGCCTGTCAGAAAACAATATCATGTCTCATAAGCTGTGTAAAGCCTTTCTCAAAGGAACCACTCTGCTCAGGCCCCCAGTGAAAGATCCTCCACCACCGCGGGATCTAAATTTGATTTTAGCTTCTCTAATTTTTCCCCCTTTCGAACCTGCAGCTTCTTGTTCATTGAAGTTCTTATCCTGGAAAACCCTTTTTCTGGTAGCTATTACTTCAGCCAGAAGAGTTTCGGAACTACAGGCTCCTTCTATCCATCCCCCATACCTTGTGTTCCACAATGACAGGGTTGCTCTTAGGACTAATCCATCCTTCCTTCCTAAGGTCTCTTCAGAGAGTAACTTGAATCATTCCATAGACCTTCCTGTGTTTTTCCCTAACCACTCCAACAGGGCGGAATATAAGTTGCATCAGTTAGATATTCACAGGCAGCTACGCTTTTATTTGCATAGAACCAAGGACATTAGAAAATCAGATCAACTTTTCCTGTCTTATGCAGTAGGTAAACAAGGTCTTCTGGTCTCCAAGGTAACCTTATCCAGGTGGTTGACTTCTATCATCATATTCATATATCAACTGAGGAATAAAGAATTGCCAGTTAAACCAAAAGGTCACTCCACCAGGGCTTTAGCTACTTCGGTGGCCTTTCAGGCTAGGTTTCCCATGGAATCTATTTGTGCAGCTGCTACATGGGCCAACCCACATACTTTCATTTCGCATTACAAGTTGGATTTGGTTTCCAGGAGCAGAGCTGATTTTGGTTCCACTGTTCTGAAGAGTCTTTTCTGATGAACCACCCAGGATATTAGGTGCTAGGGACACTGTCCCAACCAGCAAGAATGAAGGCAAGATAGACAACTTAACATAAAGAAGTTATGTACCTACCATAACGTTCCATGTTAGTTGTCTTCTTCTCGCCTTCTTTCTTGCGTCCCACCCTCCATCCCCCTATCCTAGTGGACCGAGAAGAGTTCTTCTTGATTTTTCACTGGCTGAGTCTTCTCTGGCTATTCCTTTCTGACTAGTAGTTTCTCCAGTAGGATTTATGCATTTTAGGATAGGATTCCTTTATTATTATGTCTGCAGTTAGACTTACCAAATGAGATCTGAGTATCTAGCGCCAGGCATCATGGGATATAGGGGGGCCTTGAGCCAGTAAGCAGCTCTCGAGCTTTTGAAGATGGCCGAGTCAGAGCCGAGGATCGGCTCTGAACCCAACCAGCAAGAAAGAAGGCGAGAAGAAGACAACTAACATGGAATGTTATGGTAGGTACATAACTTCTTTTTATCCAGTACGTTCTGCCATCTGGCAAAGTTGAACAGTTCCTGACATTCATGCCTATGATGATGAGACACACGGTGGAGCAGATGGCTAGCATACTTCTGAACTTTCTGAAGGAAAAAGGCTTGGATATTGTTAACTGCAGAGGCCAGTCGTATGACAATGCGTCAAACATGTCAGGACGATACAATGGTGTCCAGGCAATTCTGAAACGAGAATGTAAATACGCAGCTTTTATTCCATGCTGCAACCACAGCCTAAACCTGGTAGGAGATCAGGATGTTGAAAGCTGCGGTGGCTGAAAACAGGTTTTTCGATTTTGTTAATGGACTATATGTATTCCTGTCTGACTCAACATATCGCTGGCAGTGACTAAAGAATCGTTGCACGCTGACGCTCAAGGGTTTGCCTGGAACCCAATGGTGTAAACGTGCAGATGCTGTCAAAGCGCTAGTAGAAGGGTGGAAGAGCATTCAGGAAGGCCTGGATGAGCTTGCGGCAGATAAGGAGCAGAAGGCAAATACAAGAAATCAGGCTGAGGGATTTTCACGCAGGATGGACGAACTTGAGTCAGCAGTTATGTCGACTGCCTGGAACGAAATTCTTGGCTGTCTCAACAGTATGAGCATTAGCCTCCAAGATCCTACAGTCAGCCTGAATACGGCAACTGGCTTGATGGCATCACTGATAGACATGATTCAGTTTGCACGGGACAGATTTGATGTGTATGAGCAGAGGGTGACCGAAACGGTTCAACACAGCGAATACAAGGCTGAGCAGCATTGAGGCCATAAGCAAAAATTAATGCCTGATGAAGGAGCTACAAATGAAGCAGACGTCAGCCCAAGGGAAACGTTCAAAACTCAGACGTATCTGGTCATGATCGACAGTCTGTTAGCTGATCTGGAAAAGCGGATGAAGGCGTATGACGATATTTGTAAAACATTCGGATTTCTCTTGGAGCTAATATCTTTGAGCACTGAGCAGATCGAGGAGAAAGCTAAGAATCTCATTTCCTCATATCCAGATGACCTGAAAGACACACTGGTGGCTGAGCTGATACAGTTTGCTGCATTTTTGAGCACTCAGAAACCGATGACTGTCAACGAATCAGCAGAGCTTACCATGCACAAGCTTTTGTCATCGTCAAATCTTTCTCAGACATTTCCAAATGTCGAGATTGGGTTGCGCATCTATCTGTGCATGATGGTGTCCAATGCCTCCAGCAAGCGGAGCTTCTCAAAGTTGGGAATAGTCAAAGGAGAGCTGCGGTCCTCAATGGGGCATGAAAGGCTAAGCATGCTGGTGCTTGTAAGCACTGAGCATGACCTGCTGTGCAGCCTTAACTTCACTAACACTATCAAAGAATTCACACTTGCTAAGGCTCGAAAAACAGCAATATAAGTAAGCAGCACTAGCGCAGTAGTAAGAGTGGCAATATGCCTAGGTTAAGTTGATCTGGTTTAGCCTTTTCTGCATTAAGTGCACTTTTCAGACAATTGCTATTGAATGTTGATGTTACATAGCTTGATGTTAATCTCAAGTTGTTATGATAATACATTGACACATTGTTATTATTATTCATGTTCAATAAAGGCTGGCTGGTTGTGTCGCAAGCAATTAAGGCTTCTTGGTCGGTCTGAGTGTGCATGTACGATGAGTGTCGAATGCACATGCACCAATGCCGAGAAAAAATAGGCCCTTTTTGTGCTGCAGCATCAGGCCTAATTTGGTTTTAATCCGGCCTTGACTGTGGGGAAACTTTCCTGCCTTCATGGTGACACTTCCCTTCTGGCCCCTTCTTACACAGCTGATCCAGACCATCGATCTGCTGTGCTCTTTAGTATTACCATCAGCGACGTGGCAATGACATGACTACGCAGTATGTCCTCCCCAAAATGAGGTGAGCAGGCATTATCCTCTTCATTCCTCTCCTTCCCCATGCTAGTTCCAACAGATACGTGAGCCATATAAGAGGCTGCTAAACAAATTATGCAGCCTGGAAGATGACACTGCATAGCATATGCAAATGAGAAGCCACTTGAGATGCAGGACTAGACTTGCAGTGGCTGGAGTTCAGGCTGTAAAAGAGATGGCAGCATCGCATATGCAAAAGTAATACAACATGAGACTTAAATGCTTGAATGCATATTCATAATTCTGATGACTAACATGTTTGTAGCTAGACTCGTACTATCAGAGCATTCTTCACTGAGGAAGACAAAGTTCTGTAATACAGCAGGCCATCTGATAGAGGTGAAAGTAAACTTTTTCTGTCATATTTTTTCTGTTCCTCATGAACTTTCAGGTTTTCTAGCAAAAGATTGACAATTAAAGTCCCTAAATAATGATAAGACATTTAAGTTTCAACTGTTACATTCTATAAAAAAAATCCAAAAACTGTTATTCTAGCAATGTTTAAAGTTTATAAGAGCAATAATTAAAATATGTCCTGAATTTTTAGCCCCCCCCCCCCATTATTTTTGGATTTGTTCAGATTATTTGAGCTAAGAGTTTGAGAGGTATTCTGAGATACCAAGAGGGCTGCTGAGATGTGTCTCACTCTCAGTTGCCAGTTAGAAAGAATAAAAGTAAAAGCATCTTGTGCCTCATGGTAGCCTGTCTAAGTGGGAACGTTGTTAGAAGAGCTGGAAGCAAACAAAGCCAAGTTCAGTGAGCAGTCACAAAAATTAGAAGGAAGTACTGTGCCTGCACCCCTTTATAATGTACCTTGACAAACAGTTAAATTCATGACAATTCCAAGAAAGGCTTTCAAAATGTGAACAAAGTCAGTACTAGAAGTAATATGAATAGGCTGAAAAGTCTCAGTATGCATTTTGAGGAATAAACACTGGCCTGAGCTTTATCAAGAAACATTATTTGGTACAGTAAGGTTTAAGCCCCTTCCTCCTGTGGCCACCAAGATGGGAGTTTTTCACTAATGGTTTCGTCATGATGGACAACTATGATAAAATATATTTTAGCGTAAATTAGAAACATAATAGTCATTACATCCATGTGTACTTTGAAGAAAAGAAGGAAATGTTTATTCTGAGTCAAGACATTAAACAAGTGGTAGTATTGCTAGGCTGTATTTGCAAGCTTGAATGCATGTTCATAATTCTGATGAACTGCCATGTTTGTTGTTAGGATCCTACCATCAGAACCCCAGAAGTAAAAACGTTCATCTTCTAGGACGGAAACTTTAGATAGTGAAAGAAGAGTCAATCTACACATTTCTCTTTCATTGTTTAGATGATATTACCCCAAATGTGGAGAGATAGAAACAGTTATATGAAAGAATGACCACAGTCTTGCTGAGTTATGCAGTTGAGCTGAAATGTGATTGAAATACGTGGAAAACAGCACTATACGGAAATGTCTTGCAGTACTAGTATTTAGTTTTATGCCACATTCAAAGCAGTGAAGATGTATGTCCTGTTGAAAAATGGTTGCAATCTTACCTGACTATATGTGTGTCTGTGGGGGACTTTAATTATTTTTTTATGGGGAGGGACTTTGATGTGGCACATTTGAAAGGACAAGATCACATGGAGACTGGGAGCAGATAAATAATTATTTTAGTGTCATGGGAAAACTGTCTTAAATGTGCCTTTACACTATGCCACTGGTTGTCCACCACAGTTTGAGGAAGTGCGTAACTTGCTAGTAGGAGGAATGGGTCCAATAGATAGGCAGGTAACAGGGTATAGAGGAACAGAGCTGTCTGTGTGTGGCTACTATATAATGCTGTGCAAACACCTACTCGGGGGGGGGGGTGAATATAAGAAGAGAAGTTCCCTGTCTTCCAAGAAGGGAGAACTGGTCTTAGCCTATCTAGCAAGCTCTTCAGCCCATTTCCTCAGTCTTCTGCCAACCCCTGTAATTTTCCTGTCATCTGCCACCACAGAAGTGAGTGGTAGATTTTGGAAGACCAAACTGACCATTGTGTTTTTTTTTTTTTTTTGAAAATTTCTTTTCATTGTATTGTTTTCCACAAATACATAGTAAAAGTAAGAGTACAAAATGATACAGACAATCCAGCATGTAAAACATAGATGAGTAAAGATAACCAAACTTTCCAGAGACAAACATTTAAACATTTGCAAGAAACTTTGAGACCAATAATTGACATGATTACAACATATCTAGGGGTTACAGTAGAGCAGAGTTATGGTAAAAAGTTGAGTATTGGGTTTGTATATGCAGGGTACCTTTAAATGCCCAGAATGAAAAAAAAAAAAAAAACAGAACAAAAAGAAAAAAAAAATTAAAAGCTTACAAAAAGTAAATACATATTTGCACTATGTACAATGTTGGAAGCCATCCTTTCATTGTTATACCAGAAGTGTGTTTTATATGTCAGTGATACAACTATTTGTGTTCAGCAACATAAATGTTTTTATTTTATATCAGCCACCTACTTGTCATTTGTTTTTATGTATTCTGTATGCTTATCAAAATTGTCTGTAGGAGAGAGTTCCAGTATGTTTGAAAGTAAATTCTTTTTTTTAATACTTTTAGTAGCTAGTTTGTTGGAGGTGATATATTTAGCTGCCATGTCTTTAAAATTGTTCCATGAGATGTTTTTATTACTAACCCAATTCTTGGAAATATAAAATATAAAATTTAAGTAGTGCGCATACTGTAACTAAAATATGCTTGCGCATTCCATTGATTGAACTAGGAATTATATGCAGAATCATTGTTTCCCGAGAGTGTTTTTTGCGTATCCAACTTTCTCTAGTTGCACTCTTAAGTAACACCAAAGCTTGAAGATTTTCTTACAGCTCCAGAAGATGTGGAGAATATCCACATCTTCCCTAAAGCAGAAGGGGCACAGTGAGCTTTTTTTGTAACCAAATTTTTTGAGAACAGTGAGGGTATAGTATCTGTTGTTGTTAATCATCAGTTGTGTGTATATGAGGTTTTTGAAAAGCGTAAGTTTTAAGGGATTGTTTATGGCTTCTTGTTTTTGTATTATTGTGATATTATTATTTAAGTTTTCCCAGTATCTTGAATAAAGTAATGCAGATTTGTGTTTTAACTCATGTATTAATTTATAGGATTTTGAAATCATTTTTTCTTTAGCTGTTAGTGCTTTGATTATGTTTTGGGTATTTTCTATACTTTGTATTTCTATTTTGTGGTTTGAATATTTTAAGTTTATTATTGATATAATTTGTCGAAGAATGGAATTATAGCTAGCTGGCGTCTTGAATTTTTCTCTTAGTTTATCAAGTGTTTCTTCCTTCTACTGTAAGATATCCGATACTGTTAATTCTTTAATTAATGGAAATGATTTGAGATCAATCATTTTGTTATTTAACTTAATATTCGGGTTCATATGTATAGGTTGTAACAGTAATAATGAATTCTGCGGATTGATGGATAGAAATAGAGATTGGAATGCAGTAATACCATTTTTGATTGAAAGCCCACCTTTTATTTTTGGTATTGTAAGATTTTTGTACAAACTGACCATTGTATGATTGCAATTTGTTACCATGGCAGTTACTCTTGGACATAAACTCACATTGGATTGCCCTGGATATACTTCTTTTCTGTGGAAGTAAACAGTTTCTATCTTGTGATTTTTCTGTGTTTCCCTGCCACTCCTTCAGCCTGCAGTTGACCAAATCATTCTTGTTCCCATACCTGGTACCAGTCTTACCATCTATCGTTTCCTTGCACTTCTGCATTTTTATAGCAGTTTGTTGGCAGTCTCTGATAAGGAGATCTGCCAGCACACTTATGAGATTCCTTATGACCGTGGGAGACACCCTGGTTTAGAATAGGATCTTCCCTTACCACCTCCCCTCTATAGATTCCTTGGTTCATCCAGTATTGTCCATATGTCCCTGCATGCTAACCTGCCCTCCCTTTTCTTTGTGAAGAAGAAAGCAGTGTACTCATTCAGTCTCTCAGCTTATGCCCTGGTTTCCATGATCTTTCTTCAGTGCTTACTCAGCCTGTCAGGTGTGTCCTTCCCATCTGTTTTTGTAACTCATTCGGGAACCATTCTTCCATATCCATTTTGAATGGCACTTTTTTTGGCCTCATGTCCTTTAACATCCTTCTGCTCATTTCTTTGTACTGCAACTCATCCCATCTCATCTATGCTTTTTCTTTTGCACTAATCATTAGTCTGATCCAGCTATAGCCACATCGGAGTTCTCCTGTTTCCCCCCCTTTTTTGCCTTTTAATTATGTTGTTGTGAATAACTCTTACGTATTTCATTGCTAACTCATTCCTATAACTCATTCACCCTCACATTTTATTTCCTGCCCCCTAATTCATCTTTCACCACTGCTCAAGCTCAGAGTAACCCATCTCTTTGAAATCTCACACCATCATGTTGAAATCTCACACCATCATGTTTTCCATGGCTTCCTATCCCCAGTTTAAAGCACACAGTTGCATGATTGCTGCTAGGTCTCATTGCCTTCACCTAGGCATCTCTGACCTCCTCCTGTTTTGTTAAGGATCATGTCCAAAAGTTATGCTTTCTGGTGCACTTCCACAGCAGCAGCTGCATGAACTTCTAATTGTCTAAGACCTTAGTCATACCAAATTCTCTATCTAGCTATGCTCAGGTTTCTCAGTTTGCACCTAACACATTCACACTACATTGAAGGATACACGTCCTCCTCTTTCACATTTTCCTTGTCTCCAATCTCTTTTAATAAGTCCAGGGGCTGCTGCCTTGTAACATTCCACCAGCATTACTTTCATCTTTTGTACCATTACTGTAAAATCACTTATTGTAGGTTCTAACTTTCACTGCTCCCCCCTGTAAACTGCTAATCCTCCAACATCCACTCCTTCTCTTTCATAGCCAAACAGCCTATAACTTTGCAGCTCTATCTCATTCCTGCTCTGCTGACTGACCTATATTATCTGTGGTACCAGTAAAGTCTAACTCCCAGCATCTCTTCTTGCAGATCCCTCATTTTCATAGGCAGACTGTTAATTTGAATCACCCTTGTTTGTTCAGTTGTTGTATTCCATGTCTGCATTTTTGCACTGCAAAGTGCCTGAGTACTTAACCTTCTGTTTTGGTCCTGTGGTTTTTCTCACATATTAGCATCTTAATTTAAAGGGACAGTCATGGAGACTTACCTTTCCAACCCATCTTTGAGCACTCTACTCTACTCTTCTTTCTTAGCTGACATAAAGGCAGTCCATCACATAAAGCTGGTCTCTGTTCTGTATTTCACAATACCTTCCCAGTCTCAATCCATCTTATTAGCAGCAGACAACCTCCCAAGTGAATACCTGCAAATCACAGCTGATGCTCTAGCCTACCCAGTATCCATCTTGATTAACCGATCTCTGTCAGAAAGTTACATTCCCACACTATGGAAAGTATCACATATAATTCCCCTCCACAAAGGTGGCCCCTCCACAGAGCTAACCAGTCACCACCCCATAGCTATTCTCTCTCTACTCTCCAGAATACTAGAGAGATGCATTCACTCTCAGGTCTCAGACTACCTCCTTACTAACAACCTCCTTTCCAATACTCAACATGGTTTCTGACCAAACCATAGCACCATCACTGCCTTACTCTCCTTTACTAATACTATCTTTCAGCATAAAAACAATGGCTATTCCTCCTCTGCTACTTTCTTAGACCTATCTAAAGCATTTGACATGGTCCCACACAAACAACTTATCTCTGTCCTCAATAACCTATCCTTCTCACAATCGGTCACCAACTGGTTTCAGAGTTACCTGTCTGACCGTCAACAATCCATTGTATGGCAGAATGACATATCTCCCCAACTACCTGTCTCTATAGGGGTTCCCCAAGGATCCATCCTTGAACCCCAACTCTTCCCTATTTTCACCAGTAATCGAGCCTCTGCCACCAAACATGGCACACTCATACAATACGCAGATGACTCAACCATCATTTGCTCAGCCCAGTCCCTACCCAAACTGCAAAAAGTCACACAAGAAGCCTTTTCCTCTGTGGAAACTTGGTTATCTGATATCCAATTAATACTCAACCCAAACAAAGCTAAACTACTCATCTTCCAACCCACCAAACATACTCAAAACAACTCTCACTTTAACATCACAGCAAAAGACAACACCACTATACACCCAACAGAACACACCAAATTGCTAGGAGTTGAACTAGACAATAAATTCAGATTTGACATTCACATATCCATGACCATAAAAAACGTCCAAAAAAACTAAGAGCATTATACAGAAATAAGCAACTTCTCAGCAAAGCAGCAAAGATTTCATTAGCAAATTTCCACCTTATCTCCACCCTACTTTATGCCTCTCCAATATATAACAACCTAAGGCAATGTGATCTAAACAAGCTCGAGACCTGCTACAACAAAATCGCCAGATTCGCCACAGGGGCATCCTACCATAGTCACCACTGTCTCTCCCTTACTGAACTGGGCAGGCTTGAACTCCCTCACCTCCTTCAATGCTATCAACTCGCACTTGCCCACAAACTAGTAAACCGTCCACTAATAGTCCCATCCCTCCAGAATCTACTCCAACCCTATCACAACACCAGACCACTAAGATCCAGCAGCAAAAATTATTTACAGGTCACTAAAGCCAATAACTCTGCTAGAGAAGCACTATTCTCTTGCGCCATAGCCAAATTATGGAACTCCCTCCCACCCACAATTACCTCTGTACCATCATGCACCCACTTCAAAACTTTACTAAAAGCGCACCTAAAAACATGCTGGCTATGTCCTTGCAACTCCCCATCTAATCACCCACCCCATCCACCCACTACCTTTCTTTCCACCCCACTAACTACCTTGATTATAGCAAGCTCGGATGCTCATAAGCCTAACTACTTTTTACACCAAAGGAACTTCTTATTGTAACAATTGTTAATGTCTGTTATGTACTTTGCAGACGATAAAGATTCTAGTTGTCTACTGATGTACAATGTTCTTCATCTGTAACTATGTTTGTAATTTTTAATTGCTATGTTGATCAAATTGTTAATTGCTATGTAAATCCAATGTAACTACTGTCTGTATTTTTAACTGTGGAGCTTTTCTCCCCGGGCCTTTGCTGAAAATGGACCTACATCCTGTCGGACACTCCCAGTCAACAAATGTAAATAAATAAATAAATAAATTAATAAATAATCTTCCTTGCCCATTACCTAAGCTAATCATTATATTTTCTAAACCTCTCATTCCGCTGAAAGATGACTGTTGGCACATACATGTCATACTTTCAGACTTCTATGAATAATAACATTAACTCCCTGTCCTGGCATCTGTCTGCAGTGTCAGTGGCACATCACTATATGTATCAACTCCTCCCATATATTACTAAGTCTAAGCCTTGTGACACATTTTATCATTGCCTCTCCTGTCCCCTTGCCAAGGCTGTCTATCTCATTGGTGAACAAGGTTCTAATTAACAACACTTTTCTCTGTTCCCACACTGGCTGCCCTCTGCTACATGACATTTAGCCCTGTATCAGTACTTCTGCTAAATGTAATCATTTTCGCTGCATAAGTGCCGCCACAGCTTTCCCTACTGTCCTATGCTGCACCTGACCCCTTTTTCATTCCTCCTGTATTCTTCCTACACCTCTTCACTACTGCTGTCCATTTCTCATTCTTAGTTTATCTGCTTTATTCTGCTCCTCCTCATACTGTTGTTTTTATTTTGTTTTTTTTTTTTGCATTATTTACAATGACAGTAATAGCAGTAGTGACACTGTGATAGCTTATACCTGTAACATTTGCAGCTGGATTCATTAATGAGGTGCTTGCACAGGTCTACTGTGAATTCCTTAATTGTTGATAGAGCTTCATTTTTTATGTGGATTATTCTAGGTTGCAGGACAAATGACTGAGAAAGCCTTTTCAAAAAATTTATTTTGAAAAGGCTGGCTTATAGGTGTAATACTGTCATCGTGACTCCTACTCAAGGTATAGGTCTGCTCCCTAAATTGCAGTTTTGATCTTAGTGGTTGACAGTATCCTAGTTTTAAGATTTTAAATTATAGGCAGCTAACAATTAAGACGTGCTGTCATTAACAGTCAAACGCTGGATGCATTTAATTAGGCTACCGTGGTGTGTCAGGGGATCCACTAACAGAGGAAATTTGAAGATCATGTTTTCAGCAGTTTGTGTTTTATAAGTATTATGCACAGAATGCAATGAGATTAAGGGCAGTGCATGTCCAAGATAGGTAGGAGAACATTTTTAGCATTAGCTCTCTTGGCTTCAGTGGAAAGCAGATGAAATATTTTAGAACAAAAAGTTTGATTTGTGAAAGAACTTTGTTATGTAGTGTGTATGGGTTTAGAATTACGCCTAGGTACTTATATTCAGAGACATTTGGAATAATTCTGCCTTTTAAATAATTATGAGGCTACACACACATACTCACACACACACACACACACACACACACACACACACACACACACACACACACACACACACACACACACACACACACACACACACACACACACACATATGTCATGGCAGCCCAGCTATCTGGAATTTTGAAAATAATCATGTAATTTGTGAATATCAACATGATTCATATGTTTGTGTTACAAATGTATTAGAACTGTATATTATGTGTATATCAAGCTGCTAGTACAGAAAGAAGGTTAACTTGCAAAAGTTCAGAAAAATAGTTGAATGAAATTACTTTATAGCCACGCCATAAAAAAGGATGTTATCTTTCATTTTCAGTGCAGTAACAGACACAATGTCAAGAACTAGAGGTTGACTGTATTGTCTTGGAAGTGTTTTTATTGTTATATGACTTCCAGGATCTGCCTTACATCTAAGAAAAGCCCTTGTTTATGTATTTCCAAAGCTAGATGCTAAATGCTGCCAGCTGCATCAATGGGGGTTTTACATGGGTTAGAGTCAGATGACAAGAAATTATGCCATTCTGCAAGCTATCCCAGCAGTAATATTTGAGATGTTAATTTAAGAACTTTCCGCGTGAGACTGGGTATTCTGTATTTTATTTTGATCTGACAACATCAGCTGGAAGTCCCACTCACCCCGTCTGCCTTGCTTGAACTGTAAGTAAGTTAACTAGGATATAGTAATTTTCTAGCTATAATCAGGAATATAGCAAAGCTTAGTTTAGATGTTTTGTTTAGTTATGTTAGACTGTCCTGCAATGTTGTTTTAAATATTTACTGTGATTTTGAACTCTGATGTGATTATATACTGAGTATTTTCTTGTTCTTTTATTTTTTATTATTAAATATATTTAAACCTTTCCTTGTGGCTGATATTTGTGAGACATTTTTAAGTTCTGAGAGTACTTGCATATTTATTTGGTGACACTGTGGGCCACTCCAAATACCCTTGCTCTTGGTCAAACTAAAAGTAAGATTGGACATCCTTTGTTAAGGGCCTTAAAGTAGCTGATAAGGACATGGCTGGTGACAGTGATAACTACCTTATAGTCTGGGCAGAAGTGGGCATAGCTAGTAAAGCTGTGTCAGCCTTTCCCAGGTATCTGTGTGTGTATAAATCAAACCTCAAAGTGTGTGTCTGTCAGCTGCATGGGCAGGGACATTAAGCACTGGTTGGACAGTGAGGGTGCTGGAGGTCTTGGCTTGGCCACTCAGCTGAGATTTCAACCCTATAACTGTGACAGTGGGGAGTCTAATTGGGTATCTGGAGAAAGGGGGAGAAACGAACCCCAGACTGACTGTGGTCTCTGTGCTCTTAAGGGAAATTACACTTGATGCAGAGAGCTGCATCTGGAAATACTGTGTGTGTACCTGTCATCCTCCCAATGTATGTCCCCCACTGGTGCTAGTGGTGAGGATTGAGGCTATCTGATTACTGGGCTAGAGGTGGGGCATCACAATACACACACACATATATATATATATATATATTTATTAGGGTAAAGAGTGACTTACAAATATTGGAAGGCAGAAGTGCAATTAAGTAAAACTGAAACACCAGGTTATGCTGAATATTTTGGCCTTTGGGATGTATGCATATGTGTCTTTGTGTGTTAGGGTTAAAGTAAGTAAGGCAAGGGAAAGTGATAGATGTCATGGTATATGTGCGCACTGCATTGTATTATAGTGTTGAATGGCTTGTTTAGTGGTACTGTTAGGGAAAGGATGTTTTGTAATGTAATGTATAGGGTTAGGGAGGGGGTTTGCACATGACTTAGGTGTGGCAGTAGGCAAATCCAACAGAACAAGTTTTTTTTTTCTCTTTTGTCCTATATATCACTTCAGAAATTAAAAAAATGCAAATTAGATTTAACAGATGTGAATTAATATCAGTAAGGAGTCATTGTGCACTAACAATATGCTCAACACTTAAAAAATTAGTCACCAAGAAAACTACAGCTAGAAAGAATTAATCTTTGGTGGGAGTCAGACAAAAGATTGTGCACAGTGATAATGTTGAACATATGTGTATAAAAAGTTATCTTTCTGAGTCAAGACATGACAACATATGCTGTAGGGGCATGACCAGATGTTACTAAGAAAAAAAAATTATGGTGTAAATTTTCACCCATACACTTTGCATTGCATCTCCTTATCAGTGAGGTCCACAAGTGAACAGTAGAATGGCTTTTCAAAACATTATTATTCAAATATGGATGCCCTGAGAAATCCCGACTGATACTAGAGTTTATTAACTGGAAAAATATCAATTAGTGGGGCAGCTGCTTAGTTGTGCCATGACCTGATTTAAGTAAAACTGACATATTTACAATTTAGAAACAGAATATATTAGTAGAAGGCACAGGTAGACTAGGATTTTAGAAGATTATGCAGTTAAGAAACTCTTCTCTTGGTATGTAACACTTGTGTAATCAGTTTTCTTAGAATGTTACTTCAAACAACTACCATACATTTCTAAGAGATGAGCCAAAGACTTGACCCTGTTGTTTCATTAACAGGTCTGGAAGTCATTGCAGCATACACATACCTCAAGACTGTACAGATTTTCACAGATTGTTCAGATTTTTGCCTCATATTTTTGGTCTGTTTGTCATAAAATTGTGGATGTGTAGTTGTCCTATCTCGTCTTCATTCTGTACTGATGGGTTCAGAACCGATCCTCAGTTCCAACTCGGCCGTTTACTAAAGCACGAGGTCTTCAACCAGCTCATGGCTCATTCCCTATCCCATGATGCTCTAGTGCCTTCCTCAGATCTCGTTTGCCACTGAAACAGATCGGGTCGTACAACTAGCTGTGGCTAAGTGACTTTCTTGTATTTTACTATTTTTCTTATTTTATAATATTAGGAAATTTAACTTCCCTTATTGCCCTTAAATTTAAAGTTTCACTCACTTTTTTTGTAGAGAGCATACTCTTTTATCTACTTACATTTAGTGTGCTTACTGTGGTTTCTTGGGCCATCATTGGTTAGGCCTATAATATTTCCCTATCCTGTTTGCAGTGTGGTAGTTTAGTGTTTTTTGCAGTTTGCATTAGTACTTATAGAACTCTTAGGTAGTCGTGTGCCTTTACTATTTAGTAGTTTATAGAATATATATATATATATATATATATATATATATATATCATCTCCTGTGAGCTTTACTATTCAAAGTTTTTCCTGTTGTTCAAACAAGATTTCATATTATCGTTAAATACCTTTTGCGAGCATTCTTGTGTGATTTTATAAAAGAGTGCGTGCGTGATATTTTTTGTAGTATATTTGTAGCTCATTTAACTTAGGGAGCTATAGAGCCCATTTTACTTAGAGAGCTAATTTTCCCGAGTGTTTCTGAACTTAAGATGTCGAAGCAGGCTAAGGAAGTGAAACCTTCAGGTTTTAAAAAGTGCCCTAATTGCACAGAGATGTCAATTATGGATGGACATAAAACCTATGAACCTATACCCCGGGTATCACTTCTGTGTCACTGTTAGACAGAGGCACAGTATACTAACCTCGAAAAAGGGCATAGCAAAATAAATTTAAAATGGGTGGTGAAAGCCAAACACATTCTGGCTAGGCTTATAAATGCCCTAGGGCAGATAGCCTAGTATGAACCTATGAACCTATCAAAGTATTTCAAAGAAATTCACGTCTCCCACACAACCTGAAAAGACTTCAAAGAGATTATCTTCTTCCTCTTCAGGATGGTCGGAACCATCCACTAAGTTACCCACAATGTCTCTGACAGTGACCAAACAAACTGATATTGACAGACCTTCTACCTCGGCTCCATCTATGATCCGATGGTAGTACAAGTTAGGAGCCACCCCCCTGCTTTGGAGCCAGTATCTCCTACTCTTAGGTCGCCTCTTTTACGATCTGTGGTGTCAGCCCCATCCTCTCGATCTTCCAAAAGTCTATCTGATTATTATGTGGATCATGTGATACAGAGACTGCTGAGGACACTGGCACTGGCCAAACATTTGTCAGAGTTGACCCAGAAGGGCTTGGAACTGACAGGTTCCATTTCCCTATTTTCGATTCCTCCTCTGACCCGAGCTGTGGCTTTGGAGCTGGAATGCGTGGAATTCATAGTGGTGGAGCTGTGGAGCCGAGACCTGTTTTAGGCTCATCAGTTCTGAATGCTCTAACTACCTCAGTGCCATGTGAGATGTCCAGGAGCCAACATTCTCCAGTTGGATCAGGGAGGACAGTTGAGCCGAGACCTTTTTTGTTCTGAACATGCCTCTCAGGGCTTTGGCTCGGGTGAGTTCAGCTCCTACCTCAGCCTCAGAGCCACCCCTTGTGGTGCCGGGGGGGGTTTCCTGATTCCTGAGTCTCTTCGGACCATGGGGGGGGGCTTTTGCAGCTATGAGGAGAGCACTGTCCCCATGGACATTCTCACTGTCTGATCCAAACATTCCATCCCCAAAAGCACCGGTATTCATCTTTGCACAGCCAATTCCACAGAAGCGTAGAGACCCGAAGCCTCAGGAATCCCCAGTGGATGAACCCCTCTCTTCTGAAACCACTCCGGAATGTCCATCCAAAGAGGTCTCTCAGACCCCCCAGAGGAGTCAGTCACATCTGATACGGACCTTGATGAATCAGAAGGGTCTCCACGGTCACCCTCTGAAGATGTTTCCTTTATAGACATCTTGGAAATCCTGAAACAGAGAGGTGGCTGGAAGCCCATTACCCCTTCTGATGAGGAGTCCATCTACTTGATGGCTTTTGGGTCTCATCCTTCAGCCAACTGGGTGTCTCCACCTTTCGACAAGCTTATGGAGTTAGTTTGACGAAAGCCATGGGAGTCTCCAGATACAGTAGAGCCTGTCCCTAGGAGGCCTAATAAATTCATCACCTCCCCAGATGACAAAACCTTCTTAACAAAAGGAGTCCCTGTGGATGCTATGGTGGTGGCAGTGGCCACAAAAAAGAAGATATAAAATACATCCACATCTGTCCATCCCCCGAATAAAGAGTCGCATACGATGGACAGATACGGAAAGCATATATTCTCTTTAACAGAATTTACTCTCAGGTCCCTGAATTACCTTACACATTTCACAAAGTTACAGGGAGATCTCCTAAAAGAGCTTGGAGATACTCTCCAGTGTATAGTAGCTGCAGGAGTGACGGATAGGTATATTTACGGCTTGCTACCCTCAATTCAATAGTTAACTCATTCATGAGGCTCATTTCTTATGCAGCCGATGGAGCGAGTAGGTCGGCGGGTTCGGGAATTGCCCTTAGATGACATTTCTGGATGCGCTTGTGTAAATTTGCGGAACCTTTCAAGTCATCCTTTGTTAATACCCCATTCGATGGCTCATCCTTGTTCGGGCCAAAAGTCAAAGAAACACTGACCAGGTGTGAACAGGAAGGAAAACTCTCTCTGCCATCAGAGTCCATTTTTCCACACCTTCTAGACCCTATCCCAATGGTCAAAAACGAGGAAAAATGTGGTTTTGAAAATCCCAGAGAGCCTTTCAAATCACACATGCTGAACCTTCCTCCAGGGGCATTTGCAATAGTTTCAGAATCTTAATAAATATTACTGCATGTCTGTGAACTTCAGTATCTTGTCAGTGTATTCCAGAGGACAAGGTCAAAACTACATAGCTGGCAGAATGACTGCGCTTCTTCTCACTCCAGTTAGCTTCTCATTAGCACCTGTTTATTTGTGGCATGTTAACTGTGGGAGAATAAAGAAAGACTATAATGTTTCTGAGAAAGTAGTGACAGCAGTGAGTCAAAACGCTGGAAAAATATTAACTTGATACACTTCCATGATGTAAATAATCTGAACATTTACTTTTCTGTAGTGAGTGGCATTTGGTATTAAGCAGTCATCTTATGTTTTTCACCTCTCTGTTAGTGTACATTATGTTCTTTCGTAAACTTTAACCACTGAATTTGACAGGATGCTGAAACATTCATTTCCTGTTAATTTTATTCAGTTTAAATGCAGATAAATGAAATAACTTGCTTCCTTCACGTTGGTCTTATTCCAGTTTTCCAGCTTCCCATTTTCCAGCTTCTGTCTGCATGACAAAAGTGTCATCCTATGTAGAAGCAGGTTTTTTGCTAATTTCATATTAAAAAAACCTAAACAAAGATGTTAAACCTTACAGCAATGAAATGAATGGCTTACTATATTTAAAATTCGGTACTCCATACTTTATAAAACTGGAAGAAAGATGTTGAGAAACAGTTGCTCAAGACAGTGTCTAATTAATAACCACAGAACGTTGCAAAAGTTGAAAATTATCCTGAGAGATTATATCTTATTGTGACTTAATAAAATAACTGGGTTGGTTATTTATTAAAATGTTTATATAATGGTAACTGGAGAAGAATTTGAATCCAGTGAGTAATTGCAGGTGGGCAGAACTAAGAGTTTCATTTTTCAGAAATGCAGTGATAGCAAAGGAAATGGTGGAAACATATGTTTGGACACAGGGTAAGGGCCATACAACCCACCCAGAATGCTGCCTTAACTAATGTTCACTGTTAGCTAACGAGCTGTATTCAGCAGTCCATCATTCTGTTTGTTCCATGGCTGCTTGGATTCATTGTTTCTAATTCTACAATGTCCTCCTATAAGCTTCATCACATATGCATAGCAGTCTCCCTGTGAAATAAATACATTATCTCCAAGATGTCCTGAACCTTGCCTGCATTGTTTCCCATAGCACTGCCTATAAAATACATTTACTCTTGTGAATTTCTCAGATATTTAATCATCTATAATTTATCCTGTCCTTCAAGTGAGTAACCATAAACTTATATTTTGTACTTATCTCCTCTTATTACTCTGTTGAAAATATAAACATCTATTTAGAAGCTGACCTTTAAATGTTAAGAATTTTATGCACCATTTTTCAGCACTTGTCCTCATACAACAATAAAAACAGTCTTTTTTAAGTGAATAAGCCTCTTTCTAAGAAGGTCCATCTTGGTAACTTAAGTTGATGGATCAGTTTACAAGCCATCCCTTTAGTTTTAAAAGTAATGTTGTGCCAGATGTTTTGGAGAAAGTAAACAGACAGCGAAGGGGTGCCTGGGATATTGACTTATTATGCCATCTTCTTCTAATTTCGGCTTTTCCCGGTTAGAGGTCGCCACAGCGGATCACCTGTCCGCTCATGAATGGCAGTGGAGTTTTACAGTGTCAAGTTGACAGCCCGGCGCACAACCTTCCATGGAAGGCACACACACACACACACACACACACACACACACACACACACACACACACACACACACACACACACACACACACACACACTCACACCTAGGGCCAATTTAAAATGTCTAATCCACCTACAGCATGTCTTTGGGATGTGGGAGGAAAGCGGAGAACCCAGAGAAAACCCACGCGGCCACAGGGAGCACATGCAGACTCCGCACAGAAGGCACCCCATACTATTTACTTATTTTATGTGTTATTCAGCTTTATTCCCCTCCATAGATTAAATACAATCATTAACTTTAAAATTAAAACAGCCATTGCAAGCAGTTTACTGATGCTATGGCATCACATTATTCACAAAGGTTGATGTAAAATTACTGAACATATACTGACATCCCTTATTACTAAAATGTTTTTAAAGATATTTTGCTCTAAGATCTTTCCTATGTACAGAAAACTGTATATAAGTTTGCATATATATATATGTATATATATATATATATATATATATATATATATATATATATATATATAGCATGAAGTTATGGGAAAGAGTAGTGGAAGCTAGGTTAAGAAGAGAGGTGATGATTAGTGATCAGCAGTATGGTTTCATGCCAGGAAAGAGCAATACAGATGTGATATTTGCTCTGAGAGTGTTGATGGAGAAGTACAGAGAAGGTCAGAAGGAGTTGCATTGTGTCTTTGTAGATTTAGAGAAAGCATATAACAGGGTGCCTAGAGAGGAGTTGTGGTATTGTATGAGGACGTCGGGAGTGTCAGAGAAGTATGTAAGATGGTACAAGATATGTACGAGGGTAGTGTGACAGTGGTGAGGTCTGCAGTGGGAGTGATGGATGCGTTTAAGGTGGAGGTGGGATTACATCAAGGATCAGCTCTGACCCCTTTCTTATTTGCAATGGTGATGGACAGGTTGACAGACAAGATCAGACAGGAGTCCCCGTGGACTATGATATTTGCAGATGACATTGTGATCTGTAGTGAGAGTAGGGAACAGGTGGAGACAACCCTGGAGAGGTGGAGATATGCTCTAGAGAGAAGAGGAATGAAGGTCAGCAGGACTAAGACAGAATATATGTGTGTGAATGAGAGGAAGGATAGAGGAATGGTGAGGGTGCAGGGAGTAGAGGTGGCGAAGGTGAATGAGTTTAAGTACTTGGGATCAACAGTTCAGAGTAATGGTGAGTGGAAGAGGTGAAGAAGAGAGTACAGGCAGGATGGAGTGGGTGGAGAAGAGTGTCAGGAGTAATTTGTGACAGATGAGTACCAGTAAGAGTGAAAGGGAAGGTCTACAAGAGGGTAGTGAGACCAGCTATGTTATATGGGTTGAGACAGTGGCACTGACAAAAAGACAGGAGTCAGAGCTTGACGTGGCAGAGTTGAAGATGTTAAGATTTGCACTGGGTGTGACGAGGATGGACAGGATTAGGAATAAGTATATTAGAGGGTCAGCCCAGGTTGGAAGGTTTGGAGACAAAGCCAGACAGGCAAGATTACGTTGGTTTGGACATGTGCTGAGGAGGGATGCAGAGTATATTGGGAAAAAAGATGCTAAGGATGAAGCTGCCAGGTAACAGGAAAAGAGGAAGGCCTAAGATAAGGTTTATGGATGTGGTGAGAGAGGATATGCAGATGGTTGGTGTGACAGAGCAAGATGCAGAGGACAGGAGGAAATGGAAACAGTTGATCAGCTGTGGCGACCCCTAATGGGAGCAGCCGAAAGAAGAAGGAGAAGAAGATAGATCATCACCGTTTGTGATCTGAAGAAGCTACTAGTTAGTGAAAGCGCTTATCGTGGTTTATCTGTGTAATAAACTGAATTATTTGTCTCAGAAGACCGGATTACTTGGATTTTTTACACATAGAAGGTTATTTCTCACTCTGTCAACGCTTGCTTGAGTTATTTATCCATATATATATATATATGTTTGTGTGTGTATATATATATATATATATATATGTATATATATATTTTATATATATATATATATATATATATGTATATATATATATATATATATATATATATATATATATATATATATATATATATATAAAAATAATATATATATATATATATATATATATATATATATAAATAATATATACATATATATATATATATAGAGAGAGAGAGAGACAGCTTTAACAGTGCAACAAATCTCTGCAGGAATGTAAAATAAAGTGAAACATTCATCTTCCTTATATTTCACTCTTATTTATCAATCAACAGACAAACAGCTGCCAGGCAAAATAAGGGCTCATTCTACTAGAGCTGTTTCAACTTCTCAAGCTTTCTGTGCAAAGTTACCTATAGATACTATTTGTGCAGCAGCAATGTGGGCAAGGCCACATACCTTTATCACTCATTACAAAGTCAATTTGGCCTCCAGGGACAGGGCCTCTTTTGGGTCCACTGTTTTGAAGAATATTCTCCCGTGAGCCACCCAAGAAAAATAGTGCTAGGGACACTGTCCCATCAGTGCAAAATGAAGATGAGATAGGACAGCTACACATATAGAAGTTATGTAATCACCATAACATTCCATGTGAGTAGTCCATCTCATCTTCATTCTTACGTCCCACCCTCCTACCCCCAATCTTTAGATTTTGGAGGATTGAGAGGTTTCCAGTTGGACATCAAATATGCTTTGATCCTCTTCTTGGCTTATAAATAATATATGTATATACATATGTATAAGGACATCAGCAAACAAGATCTGAGGAAGGCACTAGAGCATCATGGGATAGGGAATGAGCCACGAGCTGGTTGGAGACCTCGTGCTTTAGTAAACGACTGAGTAGGAACCGAGGATCTACTATGAACCCATCAGTACAGAATGAAGATGAGATAGACAACTCGCAAGGAACATTATGGTGAGTACATAACTTCCTTTTTTCCAGCAAATCAATCAGAAAATTATGACAGACATGTGAGTTTCAGACTTCATACCCTTCAGAAACTTCATGTTAATGCAAAACCTGTTATTCTATCAACTTTCTAAGTTTTCAAGAGCGATATTTAAAAAGTGTCCCTATTTTTGTGCCTTTGTTACCCCATTATTTATGGCTTTGTCCAGACTTCTTGATAAGAGGTCGAGAGGTACACACATACGTACCTGAGATAAATTATTTGTACTTGTTCATAAATTAAAGAGTTGGCTGTATTAGTTAGACTACGCAATCATAAGCTGCTAGCAAAGTCTGAGGTAGGAATACTCAGGCAGCTGTTTAAGGAGACAGCAGCATGTGCAAGGATGTTTTTGTAACAGATAACCAGGTACTGTGGGGGTAAAGTGAGTATAAAATCCTACTGTAGCTGCAGCGAGCTATATTCAGAATTCTGGAAGTTGTCTCTGCATTACCCGGTCTGTTTGCCTGGATGAGACATTAACATATGTGTGTCTGTCACACCAAGCCTAGACAGGATGCTGTAAAACTGGGCATTTGCAATAGTTTCAGAATCTTAGTAAATATTGCTGCATGTCTGTGAACTTCAGTATCTTGTCAGTGTATTCCAGAGGACAAGGTCAAAACTACATAGCTGGCAGAATGACTTTGCTTCTTCTCACTCCAGTTAGCTTCTCATTAGCACCTGTTTATTTGTGGCATGTTAACTGTGGGAGAATAAAGAAAGACCATAATGTTTCTGAGAAAGTAGTGACAGCAGTGAGTCAAAATGCTGGATAAATATTCACTTGGTACACTTCCATGATGTAAATACTCTGAACATTTACTTTTCTTTAGTGAGTGGCATTTGGTATTAAGCAGTCATCTTATGTTGTTCACCTCTCTGTTAGTGTACATTGTGTTCTTTCGTAAACTTTAACCACTGAATTTGACAGGATGCTGAAACATTCATTTCCTGTTAATTTTATTCAGTTTAAATGCAGATAAATGAAATAACTTGCTTCCTTCACGTTGGTCTTATTCCAGTTTTCCAGCTTCCCATTTTCCAGCTTCTGTCTGCATGACAAAAGTGTCATCCTATGTAGAAGCAGGTTTTTTGCCAGTTTCATATTAAAAAAACTTAAACAAAGATTTTAAACCTTACAGCAATGAAATGAATGGCTTACTATATTTAAAATTTGGTACTCCATGCTTTATAAAACTGGAAGAAAGATGTTGAGAAACAGTTGCTCAAGACAGTGTCTAATTAATAACCACAGAACGTTGCAAAAGTTGAAAATTATCCTGAGAGATTATATCTTATTGTGACTTAATAAAATAACTGGGTTGGTTATTTATTAAAATGTTTATATAATGGTAACTGGGGAAGAATTTGAACCCAGTGAGTAATTGCAGGTGGGCAGAACTAAGAGTTTCATTTTTCAGAAATGCAGTGATAGCAAAGGAAATGGTGGAAACATATGTTTGGACACAGGGTAAGGGCCATACAACCCACCCAGAATGCTGCCTTAACTAATGTTCACTGTTAGCTAACAAGCTGTATTCAGCAGTCCATCATTCTGTTTGTTCCATGGCTGCTTGGATTCATTGTTTCTAATTCTACAATGTCCTCCTATAAGCTTCATCACATATGCATAGCAGTCTCCCTGTGAAATAAATACATTATCTCCAAGATGTCCTGAACCTTGCCTGCATTGTTTCCCATAGTACTGCCTATAAAATACATTTACTCTTGTGAATTTCTCAGATATTTAATCATCTATAATTTATCCTGTCCTTCAAGTGAGTAACCATAAACTTATATTTTGTACTTATCTCCTCTTATTACTCTGTTGAAAATATAAACATCTATTTAGAAGCTGACCTTTAAATGTTAAGAATTTTATGCACCATTTTTCAGCACTTGTCCTCATACAACAATAAAAACAGTCTTTTTAAGTGAATAAGCCTCTTTCTAAGAAGGTCCATCTTGGTAACTTAAGTTGATGGATCAGTTTACAAGCCATCCCTTTAGTTTTAAAAGTAATGTTGTGCCAGATGTTTTGGAGAAAGTAAAGAGACAGCGAAGGGGTGCCTGGGATATTGACTTATTATGCCATCTTCTTCTTATTTCGGCTTTTCCCGCTTAGGGGTCGCCACAGCGGATCACCTGTCCGCTCATGAATGGCAGTGGAGTTTTACAGTGTCAAGTTGACAGCCCGGCGCACAACCTTCCATGGAAGGCACACACACACACACACACACACACACACACACACACACACACACACACACACACACACACACACACACACACACACACACTCACACCTAGGGCCAATTTAAAATGTCTAATCCACCTACAGCATGTCTTTGGGATGTGGGAAGAAAGCGGAGCACCCAGAGAAAACCCACACGGTCACAGGGAGGACATGCAGACTCCGCACAGAAGGCACCCCATACTATTTACTTATTTTATGTGTTATTCAGCTTTATTTCCCTCCATAGATTAAATACAATCATTAACTTTAAAATTAAAACAGCCATTGCAAGCAGTTTACTGATGCTATGGCATCACATTATTCACAAAGGTTGATGTAAAATTACTGAACATATACTGACATCCCTTATTACTAAAATGTTTTTAAAGATATTTTGCTCTAAGATCTTTCCTATGTACAGAAAACTATATATGTTTGCATATATATATATATATATATATATGTATATATATATATATATATATATATATATATATATAGCATGAAGTATGGGAAAGAGTAGTGGAAGCTAGGTTAAGAAGAGAGGTGATGATTAGTGATCAGCAGTATGGTTTCATGCCAGGAAAGAGCAATACAGATGTGATATTTGCTCTGAGAGTGTTGATGGAGAAGTACAGAGAAGGTCAGAAGGAGTTGCATTGTGTCTTTGTAGATTTAGAGAAAGCATATAACAGGGTGCCTAGAGAGGAGTTGTGGTATTGTATGAGGAAGTCGGGAGTGTCATAGAAGTATGTAAGATGGTACAAGATATGTACAAGGGTAGTGTGACAGCGGTGAGGTCTGCGGTGGGAGTGACGGATGCGTTTAAGGTGGAGGTGGGATTACATCAAGGATCAGCTCTGAGCCCTTTCTTATTTGCAATGGTGATGGACAGGTTGACAGACAAGATCAGACAGGAGTCCCCGTGGACTATGATGTTTGCAGATGACATTGTGATCTGTAGTGAGAGTAGGGAACAGGTGGAGACAACCCTGGAGAGGTGGAGATATGCTCTAGAGAGAAGAGGAATGAAGGTCAGCAGGACTAAGACAGAATATATGTGTGTGAATGAGAGGAAGGATAGAGGAATGGTGAGGATGCAGGGAGTAGAGGTGGCGAAGGTGAATGAGTTTAAGTACTTGGGATCAACAGTTCAGAGTAATGGTGAGTGTGGAAGAGAGGTGAAGAAGAGAGTACAGGCAGGATGGAGTGGGTGGAGGAGAGTGTCAGGAGTAATTTGTGACAGGCGAGTACCTGTAAGAGTGAAAGGGAAGGTCTACAAGAGGGTAGTGAGACCAGCTATGTTATATGGGTTGGAGACAGTGGCACTGACAAAAAGGCAGGAGTCAGAGCTTGACGTGGCAGAGTTGAAGATGTTAAGATTTGCACTGGGTGTGACGAGGATGGACAGGATTAGGAATAAGTATATTAGAGGGTCAGCCCAGGTTGGAAGGTTTGGAGACAAAGCCAGAGAGGCAAGATTATGTTGGTTTGGACATGTGCTGAGGAGGGATGCAGAGTACATTGGGAAAAAAGATGCTAAGGATGAAGCTGCCAGGTAACAGGAAAAGAGGAAGGCCTAAGATAAGGTTTATGGATGTGGTGAGAGAGGATATGCAGGTGGTTGGTGTGACAGAGCAAGATGCAGAGGACAGGAGGAAATGGAAACAGTTGATCTGCTGTGGCGAACCCTAATGGGAGCAGCCGAAAGAAGAAGGAGAAGAAGATGGATCTACTTCAGATGATCAACGTTTTAAAACTTTGAATTTCATATGGCCGAGACCATATGATTGAACTTTCAAAACTTTGAACACCTGAAAGAAAAAGAAAAACAAAACAAAATTTCCTGGATGTTTTTGCAGGGGGGCAAGCCCTCTGGTACCCACCACACCCTCTGTATTTAAATATACCAACTCCGAGATCACAGTACAGTGAGGAAAAGGGAAAATTTACCATTCCGCGCTGTGTGAAGATTTCCGTTCAGAATGTTATATATATATATATATATATATATATATATATATCAATAGTTTTAAAACTTATATATTTGAAGGAACCCATATATACATATATATATATATATATATATATATATATATATGTATATATATATATATATATATATATATATATATATGTATATACATACATACATATATATATATATATATATATATATATATACATATATATATATATAGAGAGAGAGAGAGAGCTATAACAGTGCAACAAATCTCTGCAGGAATGTAAAATAAAGTGAAACATTCATCTTCCTTATATTTCACTCTTATGTATCACAATGGGTATCACAGAATAGCACTTCTCAAACATTAAAGGTCATGTTGCTGAATGTTGCTTCTCAGTGCTTGATTTTGTTAATGCATTAGCACAGTGCAACAGAGGATTTCCATGATGTTATACTGCCACCCACTACAGTGTCACAAATTAGTTCCTGTCAAGAATTCAAGACCATGTTTCTGTATATTGGTTTCAAAGGCAGGATTTTTTTGCTCTCACCTCTGCTGTCCCACCATTCCCCTGCACCCTAATATAATACTGCCACTACTTCATAAGGCACAGTTCAGTGGTGATAAATGTTTGTTGTCTTTCTTGTCTGTGTATTCTTCTTGTGATCTCTTGCTTTTTGCACTGTTTTCCTTGTGTAAGATTGCTGCAGTTGTAGCTGTCTTTACTGTTATCTCTTCTGCCATCATTCTGTTTTTGTTTCAGAGGCTTTCTTTTGTTCTCTGTCCTGTAACATTTGTGTTTTGGATTGTTAATTTTGTTTCTGCATCTGCATATGCTTGCCAAATTATTCTTTCTCGTCTTGCATATAGTTTTTCTCAGGCTAGGCATTGTTGCTAATGAAGATACTCTCCTTTACAATTTTTGGGTTGCGTTTTGTAACTCCTTTTTATTTCTGTGGCATTCAGACATGTTTTCTTTTCCCACCTGTGTTTCTCAATTCACTTAGATTTTCTTGATTAAGTGTTTCCATCTCTGCATCAGGTTTTAATGCTTTCTAACTACATCACTAGCTGTATTTTAAAAGATGTTGCAAAGTCAAGTGAATTACCTAGGGTCATACGTAGCTCTGACAGTGTTTTTTTTTTCTTTACTAGAGGCACTGCTAACTCTTTGTATTATCTCTCTTTTTATTGTTCAGCGAGTTCGTGGTTTCCAGTCAGTGCCCTTGGCATAATGTAATGCGTATGTGTACTCATCTTCTTTCCATTTTGCCCTTCCGAACTACAATTTTTGAATCTACATTTTTCTTGAGAACAAAATGACTATTTAGTTTGAGCAGCATGTTTTGCAATCTAATATTCAGCCCTGCTGTGCATTCATACTTGTCAAATATTTGTTCTCATGCAATGCATAGTTATAAAATGGTAATTCTATCTTTGCTTGTTACTCTTAATGTCTCTGCATAGTTCTGAAATCAGCCTGCACACTTATTTCCCTGTTTTTATTTTGTGTGCTACATTCTTCAGCCAATGACAGACTAGAAATTTCCACAGACATCTTTCTCCCATTTTATATTCTTAATCCTTATATGCTGTTATATATTCTTTGCTCTTCAAAGGCAGTCTTTTTATATTTTTTCTGGTGTTCTCTTGATCCTATCATCTTTTCCACTTGTTTCTCTCTTTTTTGTGTGTGTGATAAAAATAATTCGTATGACTATATAAAGTTATAAAGCGAAGTTTACCTGTCAGTCTTCCCCTTCTTTTTTGATTAAAAAAGCATTTTATCACATTCCCAGTTTCAGTACTCATAAATACCACTGACCTGTCCAGAATTTTGCAGATTGTGCAGATTTTTACCTCATGTTTTTTATCTGTTCTTCATAAGATTTGTGGCTTTCTGGCAAACTATTGAAGGCTGAAGTGAATTAAATAATAACAGGCTTTTGAGAGCATCCTATCCTTCAAAAAATGGATGGTAATGCAAAACATGTTATCTAAGATTATGAGAGCAATATTTAAAATCTGTCTCTGATTTTGGGACTTTGTCTCTCCAATATCTTAGGCTCTGCCCAGAATTCTGCTGCTAAAAGACTGAAGAGCATGTTGCCATGTCTGTAGATCTGGAGGTGACAGAATTTTCAATAGTTTATTGAATCTGGTTTAGCTGTGTAGATCATCAGACACAGGCAGTAAATATAATGGAAGTCTATGGTACATGCTGTGAGGATATAGCATAGATAGATATAAATTGAACTCTATTCAAATTTGGAGAAATGGATGGGTAATCACAAAATGCACATTCTAGTTCAACACCCTTGTTCCACGTGGATAGATGAAACATGTAATTTCCTTAACATATCTTTGTTCAGCCTGCCTCTGGGTTATTTATAATTCATATGCAAAATGTAAGGGCTAAAACCTACCATGGCAATGTAAGGCTAGGCTACTTAAGATCCTCATAGATCAATAGTCTAGTACCTATGAACCTATGAAATTTTAAAGGCATATATTCAAATCACTGGCATATATATTACTTCTACTAGACAGTTAGTGAAAATCCCAAAAGCAAGAATTAAATATGGAGACTTTTTACTACCTAGTATATTTTGGCAAACTATTGGACAAGCTACTTCATGCTTTAAGGTACCTCCCTGAGAAAAAGGTCTTTGAATTAGCTTTCAGAAGAATATGCAGGTACAGAGAAAAATTTACTGTTGCTCATGCTAAGTCTGTTTTCAGTGTGCAACTGTTTCGTTTAGCAAATGGCCATCATCAGTGTTTGTGCTATAAACTTTCAAAGTCAGTGTTAGTAGCACAAAAGGTGGCATACTTATCTTTGGTGTGGATGGCTGTGGGTTCTATTCTCGCACCATGTAGATGGAGTTCTGATATTGAAGTACCCTTTAAGGAAAGATGGGGGTGCTCCATTCCTGAGTGTGTCCTCCTTTGCATGAAATGCCTAGTAGCTATGAATCTGTTACCAGCTTGACAACCATTCTCTATTGCAGTATTACCAGCTTACCATTTTTTTTAAATGTAACATGGGCAATTTATTCTTCATGGACAGCAGACAGTGAATTTGTACAGGAAACAATGAAATGTAAAGTTGTTTGTCAACAGCAATCTGTTCATTAGTTATAGATCTCTTTAATGTGGAATTATCAAAATGACTTTTACTTCTGCAGAGAATGTGTATATACTGACTGATATTGGTGGATTGTAATGACAGAAGAGTGAGTGGCCTTTTGTAGTTGAAATGTTCTGTAATGGGTAGTTTTATCATTATTGTTTCATACCATTTGTCTCATTGCTGACTGGAAAAATATTCAAAACTATAAATTTTAAAACACACTCTCTCTCAAGTGGTGCTGTATCACACACACACAATATAATTTAATACAATCGGGATGGATCAAAGAACACATGCATGAATGGTCCAAAATGTGTGCAAGGGGCTTATGGTTTGAAAACAACTCACAGGTAAACTTAATCCACTGTTGGCCAGATGCATTTTCTTTGAATGTGGGGTTCAATACCATTTCAATGAATGTGAGTTTCAAGCTCAGAGAATCTTAATGTTCAGCTAAGTCAGTTTTCATTGTGAGACTATATTGTTTTGTTTAGGAAACAGCTATCAGTGTTTGTACTATAAAATTTGAACTAAAAGTTTTAAATATCTCTAATCATTGTAGAAATAAAGAAGAAAATAGAGTGCACATGTGACAGGTTTGAACAGTGTATACAGTAACTAGAGAGAAATAGCCAAGTAATGGGACACCAGAATGGCTGGGGATGGGGTGCTGTGGTGGGGGGGGGGGGCTGATCCATTACCATGCCTAGGGTCCCATTTGACAACGATCCACCTCTGTGTATATGTATGTCAATATCAAAAAGGCAACATATCGAGGGGTAACTGATCAACCACAATCGGTCGAACAGCTGCCTCTTGAAAATGAAAAACATTTTTTACTATGTCCTGCTTCACACTCTGACCGTTATATAAAATAGCTACTGATTAAACTGCTTGCATGAGATCCTGGTCTTTTAACATTTGTCTAGCACTTTTACTAAAATCTTGTTGTAATTTGACATGTAAGAGTTTATGATTACATTTTGCGATGAGGCTGGTAATTTGAATGGAAACTCTGCCCTAAGACTTTTCAGTCCCTCATTTTCAGTAATGACCCTATTAAGAAACCGCTTTGAATGTCTGTTAAGTGAGTGGGGCTTAATAGGCAGTAGCAAGCCAGCCATAAACTCATCAATCTAATATTGCTTCCGGTATGGTTAGCAATCTGGGCAGATTTGGTTTGACCAGCATCTAGTTGTACCTCCTTTTATGGATTCTTTTTTGTCAAATGATTCATTGAGGTAGAAAACTATATAAAATGGATTAGGCAATTGCTGAGACCTTTTGTTGTGGGAATACATAAATACATTTGTAAAATGAGTTTGCAAACTTAATTTTCTGTTTCTTCCATGTGAATATACTGAGCAGCCCAAGCAAGAATGACTTTGGGCTGAGTTGTAATAAAAAGTGTGGTTAGTAGCACAAAAGGTGGCATACTTTTCTTTGGTGTGGATGGCTGTGGGTTCTATTCTCGCACCATGTAGATGGAGTTCTGATATTGAAGTACCCTTTAAGGAAAGATGGGGGTGCTCCATTCCTGAGTGTGTCCTCCTTTGCATGAAATGCCTAGTAGCTATGAATCTGTTACCAGCTTGACAACCATTCTCTATTGCAGTATTACCAGCTTACCATTTTTTTTAAATGTAACATGGGCAATTTATTCTTCATGGGCAGCAGACAGTGAATTTGTACAGGAAACAATGAAATGTAAAGTTGTTTGTCAACAGCAATCTGTTCATTAGTTATAGATCTCTTTAATGTGGAATTATCAAAATGACTTTTACTTCTGCAGAGAATGTGTATATACTGACTGATATTGGTGGATTGTAATGACAGAAGAGTGAGTGGCCTTTTGTAGTTGAAATGTTCTGTAATGGGTAGTTTTATCATTATTGGTTCATACCATTTGTCTCATTGCTGACTGGAAAAATATTCAAAACTATAAATTTTAAAACACACTCTCTCTCAAGTGGTGCTGTATCACACACACACAATATAATTTAATACAATCGGGATGGATCAAAGAACACATGCATGCATGGTCCAAAATGTGTGCAAGGGGCTTATGGTTTGAAAACAACTCACAGGTAAACTTAATCCACTGTTGGCCAGATGCATTTTCTTTGAATGTGGGGTTCAATACCATTTCAATGAATGTGAGTTTTAAGCTCAGAGAATCTTAATGTTCAGCTAAGTCAGTTTTCATTGTGAGACTATATTGTTTTGTTTAGGAAACAGCTATCAGTGTTTGTACTATAAAATTTGAACTAAAAGTTTTAAATATCTCTAATCATTGTAGAAATAAAGAAGAAAATAGAGTGCACACGTGACAGGTTTGAACAGTGTATACAGTAACTAGAGAGAAATAGCCAAGTAATGGGACACCAGAATGGCTGGGGATGGGGTGCTGTGGTGGGGGGGGCTGATCCATTACCATGCCTAGGGTCCCATTTGACAACGATCCACCTCTGTGTATATGTATGTCAATATCAAAAAGGCAACATATCGAGGGGTAACTGATCAACCACAATCGGTCGAACAGCTGCCTCTTGAAAATGAAAAACATTTTTTACTATGTCCTGCTTCACACTCTGACCGTTATATAAAATAGCTACTGATTAAACTGCTTGCATGAGATCCTGGTCTTTTAACATTTGTCTAGCACTTTTACTAAAATCTTGTTGTAATTTGACATGTAAGAGTTTATGATTACATTTTGCGATGAGGCTGGTAATTTGAATGGAAACTCTGCCCTAAGACTTTTCAGTCCCTCATTTTCAGTAATGACCCTATTAAGAAACCGCTTTGAATGTCTGTTAAGTGAGTGGGGCTTAATAGGCAGTAGCAAGCCAGTCATAAACTCATCAATCTAATATTGCTTCCGGTATGGTTAGCAATCTGGGCAGATTTGGTTTGACCAGCATCTAGTTGTACCTCCTTTTATGGATTCTTTTTTGTCAAATGATTCATTGAGGTAGAAAACTATATAAAATGGACTAGGCAATTACTGAGACCTTTTGTTGTGGGAATACATAAATACATTTGTAAAATGAGTTTGCAAACTTAATTTTCTGTTTCTTCCATGTGAATATACTGAGCAGCCCAAGCAAGAATGACTTTGGGCTGAGTTGTAATAAAAAGTGTGGTGCAGCCAATAACAAGATTCATAAAATGTTATAAACATACAAGCAAATCAAATGTTTAGCGATCTGAAAGGGTTAGAAATGCTCCTGCTAGGTTCTAAATGAACTCTCATAATAAAGGTGGAATTTGAATGACCTAAAATAACTCTAGAATCAGGAATGGTTATTGATTCCACAAGACCACAGCAAGAAAAGCAAAAGGGATTCTGTGCAGTGTTTCTTACCTACTTTGTGGAATAGCCTTCAGCCCTCTCCTGGTAACCTAAGATGTTTAGCTGGGGCAAGGAGTCAGGTCAACTATTTAATAAATTTATGAACAAATAAATCTACTAAATGCAAGTGTCTATTTTCACAGTTGATCCAGGATCAGTGGCTAGTTAAGTAATGAAAGGGTTAATGTCTGATATGGAGAACAGGTAGTGTCATGCAGTGCTAAGTCTTTATTTTTTTAATCCAGAAAGGTATATTGGTTATACCAGATATTTAACAGGAGGAAATACAGTGAAACATTACTAAGTAGTTAATACAATCTGAGAAAAATGTTACAGACATCAGGTAGCAAAAACAGACAGATGGAAATTCAAATTAATATGATCATGAATCTTGGGACATGGCAAGATTGGCCAATATTTTTATGGCTATTACATGGCAAATCTTACTATGATTACTAGACTACATTATGAGTCCAAAAAAACTCTGAGGTGTGTTAATGTACATTTCACCGGGTCAGTTTATGAAGCTAGGTACATAGAAGCAAAATGAATATATAGAAATTGTATGTATCAGCTAAGAGAACACAGTGCATGACACAAATAATGGTGCAAATGACTGAATGGACTTAAAACATTTCATTTTGGCAATGAAGCACGTAGCACAGAAAAAAACATACAAGACTTACACAAGCACTTTGAATGTTTCCTTATTGTGCAAATGTCTTAGAGGAAAAGAGAGTGGTGAACTAAGCTACTGGTGTTACAAGGCAACTGAAGCCAAATGCCTTTGCTATTTAGCATGTTCAGGTAGGTCATAAACTAAACTTGCCAAATATCTTTTAACGAAGTTCTGCTGAATGAAGTTTTGCACAAAATTATGCCAATACAAGAAAGCATGGAACATGAGGGCAAACTGAAATGTCTTTCTTTTGGCATTACTGATTTTTTTTCTTGCTTGCACTTGTAATCTGTTACATGACTCATAATACCACAGTATGCATTGTGTGTTGATTGGAAACACATCCAGAACACATCTTCTTCCCACTGGTGAAAGTAAAGCTACAGAAGTTAAGCTAAAGGAAATGTGTGTGCATAAAATAAACAGTTTCAGAGAAACAGAATGTAATCAGAAATCTACTTGCTTAATGATAAACCAGTAAATTACTTTACAGTATTCTTTTGCAAACAGCATGCTCATCTAGGCTCTTATTTGTCCAGTCAGGATGACCTTGGCATCTTGTTCTGGGTGCAGTTTGTTCAGTCACGCATTGTGTATGCAGAATTAAGACTTAGACTGAGGTCAATATAATTACTTGCTTAATCCATTAATCAAAACTGTCTTCCAGGTGCAAAACATTTCCAAATATGGTTGTGCAGTAACATATCCCAACCCCTTTCCCCTTTTGCCCTGTTCCCTGAACTTGTCGCGTAGTGTTTGCATCTAGTAATACCAAGAAAAGGCCTGAGGAAAAGTACGCTATCACAAAGCAGGACAGAGATAACGTTTAAGCATTCCTGGGAGGAGGAAGAAATTTACAAGTTTTATGGACGTAGTCAGTGACATACCATTAAGCCATAGCAAGCAAATTGCTTTTTAAGTGAGTAACATGTTTGTTTATTACATTTTGACATGAAGCAGTCTAGATATGAACACATACCTGCAATTACAAGCGTATGTGTGACCCAGCAAACAAAAAAACTGCCTAGAACAATCTTTTACTGTTTTATTGTCAGCTGTCTAAAGAATTCCACAATTTGTTTATGTATTTATCTATTTAATTATTTGCTTATATATTTGTATTTGTTTACCATGTAGAGCATAGATTGGAGATGACCAACTGCAGGGTCAGCCAAGGTCACACAGTACAATAGTACAAATATACAATAATGACATATGAAAGACATGAAGATTCCAGTATATACATAGCTAGGTACATCACAGCAATAAGATGGTGACATTTCATAATATATTGAAGTAAGCTAGTAAAACTGTTATAACTGAGCTTAGGCAGGGCAGAGATTAGTTAAAGATTACAGTGACATCAGAGTAAAGATGGGTAGTCCAGCATTAAAAATGTGTTTAGTTCATATGACCTACATATTATCTGTCACTTACATCTGCTATTTGAAATGGAGAAGAGTAGTTGGATAATTCCTTTAATTTTGATGGGAAGGATCATAGTTTAGGTATAAGCAAAGAGAAACTGTGATCAGAGCAATGGAGCTTAGTTTTAGGGGTTTGGAGTACTGGGCATGAGATGGATTGGTTCCTGAGGTTATAAATGTGGAGGCAGCTGGTGACTGGTGAAGAGGTGTCCTTATGCAGCAGTTTATAAAGCAATGAGCTTGTAAGAAAGCTTATTCTCCCTAAAAAGGAAAGAAAAAGACATTCTATAGTGTGCTCAATATAACCAAAACCTCAACAGGGCCACACATTTACAGTTTTCTCTGTTTTCTCAGGCCAGCAGTACTGTGTTTTTATGATGACGTCCTAAAGAGAAATGGATACCTCTCAACTGTATAGATTTTTGACTCATATTTTTGGTCCGTTTTTCATAAAATTGTGGTTTTCTGGCAAATTAGTGGCAAATCATTAAAGACTAAAGTTAGAAAATAATGATAGGCATTTGAGTTTCAGATTTCTTACCCTTCAGAAAATCCATGCTAATGCAAAGCATGCTATTTTATCATATTTTTAAGTTTGTAAGAGCAATATTTAAAAATTGTCCCCATTTTGGGGCCTTTGTCTCACTTTTATTTATGGCTTTGTTCAGATTTCTTGCTCTAAGAGGTTGAGAGGTATGATGAAAGCACTTAAACTTTGTGGTTCAGTAAGTGGTTTCTGCTTTGGATTGTGTGGTATATGCACCGATACAGGTTATTCAGCCTAATACTGGAAGCCATTTACCTTTAGAGCGTGTAAGACAATGATGCTGTTGGCATGGAAAGTTGGTTATGAAGCGATATATTTTGGTGATGATGGTATGCAATGTTGTGGTATTTTTATGTAATAATTTTATTATATATATTGCAACTATAGTTCTGTGTTTAGGATGCATGTATAGGAAAAATGATACTCACTGTTGGGAAACAGAAAAGAAGTTGGTGTACACTTCCAACAATCCTGTCTGCAGTCCTGACCATGTAGTAGATATCCTTGACTTACTATATGACGTACTGAGATAGGCTGCCCAAGTACTGTGAATTTATGTTGGAGCCCACTATACAAGACTAGTTCAGTTTAGAATTGATGCGTAATCCTTCTGAAATGTTGAGGGAAAGCAGTAAGTCTCATTGCATTTAGAGACTGACATTACCATATCCATTTGTTATGTCAGTAAAACAGAACAAATTGTATATAAAAGTTTTCAGTCATAACTATAGATCTGATGTTGTCATTTTCATTCATTCCTCAGCTGATGGGTTCAGATCCTAGACTCAGATCCAATAGACTCAGATCCAACTCAGCTGCTTCTTCCAGATAATTGGATCCTATAACTCTCGAGCTACTCCCTTTACCCACAATGCCTCATCAATGTAATGTACCTTAGATCTTGTTTGCTACTATTAGGTTTCAGAAGTGGATTGCTAGCTCTTGAGTATTTTTTGGTGTAATCTTCAAATTTCCTATGATCTAATTGGGTTTTGTGAACTGTCAAATTTTTGGTATTTTACCCATCCTCTTCCTTGCTCCCATAATTTACTTTTTAGCTTCTCCCTTTCTAAGAGCTAAGTTACCATTTTTTCAGTATTTCTTTATTAACATTATTGGTATTCCTTTGTACTCCTTGACTACCTTTTTCTACCAGTTTTGTTAGCTTTTCTCCTTTCTCTACATTTCTCTTTCTTTACAAAAAAGGTCATGTTTGTCTGTTGGTATAGTAGTGCTATTCTATATTTTCTCGGCCTTCTTGCTAAGTTTTTTGGTGTTACTGCCTTTTTGTTGGCTGTTAAAAGGTCAGAAAAACCTTTTAGGTTTAAAAAGTACATTTCCTGTTGGCATAACATCCCAAATTCTGATGCCAATAGGGAATGTGTTTATTGTCTGGATCCAGCCCTCCTTGATGTAGACTGCGATATCTGATCTGGTTTCAGTTCAGGGGTCCGGATTGTTCATCAGAACAAGTTGATTAATTGTCTGGGTTCTTTTGCCTTCTAAACTCTCTTCCTCAGTGGTTGGGGCTCAAACCCCTAAGAAACCTGAAAAAAGCTAAAGGTGATGCTCAAAATAAGGAGTCTTGAAAAAGGTCTCTGGAACATCCTTCACCTTCAGCTTCAGCTCCCTCATCAGAGCCACCTGCCAAGATCCTTAAAAGGTTGGATCCATCAGTCCCAGATCCGACTACTTGAAGCACAAGGTCTCCATGTTACCATACCCCTCCACTCCCATTGGATCATATCTCATCCGGCCTTTCTCCATTCCTAGAGGAATCGCCTCAAAGACATTCTAGGCTTCCTTCCACTACCTCCTCTCTTTGGTCCTCCAAAAGCATTTTTGAAGCAGATATGGACAGGATGTTGAGGAAGTTCCTCAGAACACAGATAGAAATGGGGGGGGGTCTCCCAACTCTGACCCCTTCCTGGCCTGAAAGCCAATTTATAACTACTTCTCCTTTGATACCTCTTTCTCCAATCTGTCCTTTCATTTCAGAGCAATTAGATCCAAGATCTCTGGGGGAGTCTACTTCAGATCCAAAGAATTTTTTTTTCTTTGACTGTCATACTCCCCTGAGTCGATCAGTGGACTCTTGGAGCAAAAGCATCGGCACTGGATCCAGTTAACTCCAAAGCTTGTGGAGCCATGTCTTCCACTTGGATTCTTGGCTCTGGTCCAACTCCTTCTTCAGGTGGAGTGCTGATAGGGTTTCAGGAACAGACGATCTGAGAGTTTTAAGTTTCTGTCAACTTATATTTCTCCTAGGCGTTCTGCTTTCGAGGTCGTGGATTAGGTATTTTCTATGCCTAGAAAGCAGACATCCATACCCCCATCAGATCACATAACCCTAAATCATACTGTTCTGTGTCCTGAACCTCAATCACCCCTTCCACTGGGACAGCCAGCCAGACCAAGCCTCCAGCCAGTCCATCAGGGCATTCTGATACTTCCCCAGAAGACCCCACTGAAGAAGTCCCTCGCAAGAGAACATGCAAAAGGAAGCACTTAGATTCCTCTTAGGAATCTCTCACAGCAGACAATAGGATTTTGATGAGTGTGAGGGGTCCTTCATATCACCAAATGATGATGTCTCCTTTGGAGACATCCTCAAGCTCTTGAAACAAAGATTTGTTTGGTCTTCTAATAACTCCTTCCAAGAGGAATCGGTGTTCCTGGGGGCTTTCAGGGCTGGCCCATCTACTTCTAGGGTGACCCCCACCTAGCCAACAAGCTTGTTGACTTAGTCTTTCAGGGGGTGTGGAAGGAGCAGGACATTGTTGAACCAATACCTAACAGACCAGACAAAATTCTTGCCACAAAAGTAAGAGCACTGACAGTACCACAGCTGGGAAATGTATTACAAAAATAAAGAAAGAAACAAAACAAAGTTACAAAGAATAAATCCTTACAAAACTGTTTTGTAAGGATTTATTCTTTGTAACTTTGTTTTGATTCTTTCTTTATTTTTGTAATAAATTTCCCAGCTGTGGTACTGTCAGTGCTCTTACCTTTGTTGCTTTTCACTGACAGTATTGTGCTTAGAGAGAGGATATTTACTTTTATTTTTAAAATTCTTGCCACTCTTAAAGACCTTGTGCACTGGAATAAGGGAGTTCCTGTTGATGCAATGGCTTTTGGGGCAGCTACAAGGAAGGAACCAGCAGATAAGAGTTCCTCTGTCCATCCTTCTACTAGGGTGTCTAGGGCATTGGACAGATTTGGGAAGTGCATTTATGCTTCAGTGACCTTAGCACTTAGGTGGCTGAATTACCTGGTACATTTTACAAGATTACAAAGGGATCTGATGAAGGAGCTTACCAAATCTCTTTCTGGGTCTATGCCCTCCGAGGATAAGAATAGAATCTCCTCACAGCTGGACAAATTCATCCATGAGGTTGATCTCCCATGCTGTGGAAGATACCTCATGGGTGGCAGGTTCAGGCATACCTATCAGGAGACATGTCTGGATATGCTTATGTGACTTTGTGACTTCTTTCATCAATACGCCCTTTGCTAGATCTTCTCTTTCTGGCACAAAGGTTAAGAACACACTCACTAGGTGTGAACAAGAGGGAAAGACCCTGTCTGCCATGGGTGTATGTTTTCTATCCCTCAAAGGCCTTTCTCTAGGAACCAACAAGGTGGCAGAAAGATGTGGTTTAAGAAATCCCAAAAGAGTAGCATGGAGGTAGTTCACTCACGGGCAGAGGGGGAACTCAAATGGTAGACACCGTCCTCACAACAGAGATGGTCCACAGAACCAGGTATCTAGATATTCTTTGTCAGACAGACCCTATCAGCACTCCTGAAAGGAGGCCTGACTGTCCCTTTCTGGAGGCAGTCGCGAGTCATTTGTCCCTGCACCAGAAAGTCTGGCTATCTATCACAAAATATTTGCGGATGCAGAGGATTATATCCAGAAGTTATATCACGCCATTTTCCCTTTCTACTCCAATGGTTCTGAAAAAATCTCCGATGTTCCACCCAGTCAGAGGGAAGCAGCATCTGTAGAACTAAAAAAGCTGTCAGAAAAAGAGTCATGCAAGTCATCCGAGATTCTTCTTAGTGCCAAAAAAGACAGGGGACTTGAGACCATTTTTGGATCTCAACAAGTTAAATCAGTTTGTGCAGTATACAAAGTTTCAGATGGTCACAATTCAGTCCATTTTGCCCCTACTGCAAAAGGACGATTGGATGTGCTCGATGGATCTTCAGGACGTGCACTATCACATCAAAATGAACAGGCACTCTAGGAGATAACACTTCCAGCTGGGAGCCAGTCATTACCTGTTCAGAGCACTATCCTTTGGTCTCAACAATGCCCCCAGGGTGTTCACCAAATGCATGGCAGTTGTAGCAGCTTACTTGATACTACTGTGATTCTGGGTGTTTCTGTATCTAGACAACTGGCTCCCTACTGCTTCAACCAGGCATCACTTGATACGTGCAAGAGACTGCTTGCTGCAGTTGTGCTCTCATCTAGGAATAACAGTCAATTACAACAATTCTCAGCTCACTCCAACACAGACTCCAGAGTTCATATAGGCTCATTGTGGACACAGTCAGTCAGATAGCCTCAGTTTCCCTCAACTCAAATAGAGACTCAGCATTTCCAAGTCAAAACAGTGATCCAGAATTCTTCCCATCTGGCCTTTGGGTCCATGGCAGCTGTTATCACCCTTGTTCCATTGGCTATGTTCCACATGAAAATCCATGAATGGACTCTATAAACTCAGTGCTTCATTCTCCATGTCAGTCAAGATCACTCAAGCATACAAAAGATATACTTTATGGTGGATTCATTCGAACCAACTCCACGGAGGGTGTTCCTTCATTCTCCAACTCCCCAATGTCACAGGGCACATGGACACATCTCCGCTCAGGTGAGGTGACACTGCTTGGGAAGGACAGTCCAAGGCATGTAGTCCTCAGAAGAGGCCAAGATGCATATCAATGTCTTGGAAATGGGAGAATTGCAGGCCTTTCAAGACACTCTCCTTCTGGGACAATTGTGATACAGATGGACAACATGTCGGTAGTCTGGTACATCAACAAACAAAGGGGAACCAGATCTTTACCCTCTTTGTTCATAGGTTCATAGGTTCATAGGTTGGTACTAGGCTATCGACCCTAGGGCCTATGCAAGCCTAGCCATAACAATTCCCTGGATATTTCTTCCCGCAATATTTACTTCTCTGGACCTCTGTCTAGCAGGGCGACTGACATGATCCCCGGGGTGAATTTCCCAACTCCCATCCAATCATTAAGGTTCCTTTTGAAGAGGGCCAGTGAGGCGCTCTGCTTGACATGTATGGGCAGTCTATTCCAGAGTATGGGGAGTCTCTGGGTCAGGAACCTATCCCTCCAGCGTGTTTTGTTCATTGTGATGACAAGATTTAGATCCCTGGAGCATGTGGCTCTGAGGGATTGGGATTTCTTTAAGTGGAGCATGTCCAACAGCTTAGAGTTTGACATGGCCTTGTATGTTAAGCAGAGATCGCCTCTGAGTAGACGATATGCCAGCATATGGCATCTGCTTTAGGCCTGTGATTCTTTTAGTGAGGTATTTCTGTGGCCTTTCCAGCTGTTGCAGATGTCTTGTGAGGTACATACCAAACGGGGCATTATACTCTATAATGGGTCTAATGAGGGTTGAGTACAGTGGGACAATGACCTCCTTTTTTCTGGATGAAAAGCCCTTAGTGATGAGGTGTGCCACACAGAAGGATTTCCTGATTGTGGTGGCCATGTGGTTATCGAAAGTGAGAACACTGTCCACCTGTGTCCCTAAGTCTCTCATCACACTTTTGATGTTTAGTGTCCTGCCACCTATGTGGTAATTCATGGGTACATGCTTTTTTCCAAAGGGGATAATTATACATGTATTGGCATTAAGCTTGAGCCCATGGCTCTGGCACCAGGCATCTGTTTCTGTAAGGCCCTTTTGTAGAATATCCACATCATTTGGGGATTCAATAATGGCTCCCAGTTTGCAGTCATCTGCGAACTATGTTAGCCAGAGTCCCTTATTGTTGGCCTGTACTTCAGATAAGTAGATGCCAAACAAGAGTGGTCCCAGGACTGAACCCTGAGGTACTGCACTTGTCACTTGTCTGGAGCTGGATTTGGAGTCGGCTACTTTTACAGTCTGGGCTCTGTCAGTAAGCCAGTTGGCAACCCATCAAGTGATGTAGGGATTTATGCCCAGCTTAGTAAGTTTATCTATGATTCCAGAGTGGCGGATGGTGTTGAAGGCCTTGGCGAGGTCCAGATAGGCTGTGTGGACTGCCTTACCCTTGTCCACAACTCTAGAGACTGATTTGAAGAAGTCAATCCGATTCAGAAGACAAGATCGGCCCTTCACAAACCCAAACTGGGTGGGGTCCAGTGTTTGAAGGTTGCCAATGTCTTTGTTTATAAGTTCCATGATAATGCATTCCATGCCCTTGCAGATCAGGCTTGTCAGACTGATGGGACGGTAGTTCCCGGGATCCAAGGTGGATCCCCCCTTGTGGAGTGGGATAACTGTAGCTGTGTGCCACTCACTGGGCATGAAGCCTGAGGTGAGGCTATGACTAAACATGACACTTAGGTAAGGTTCCAGTTCATTTTGTAGTTCATGTAGTACACAGCCTGGGATGTCATCTGGTCCCATGGATGCTGTATTCTTAGCTTTGGAGAGTGCAGTTTCTACCTGTGTGGCCGTGATTACTGGAATTTGGCAATCTTTTGGTATTGAGATGGGCCCTTTAGGGGGTGAGAGGGGGTGAAGTTGGCACTAAATTGATCTGCCAGGATATTGGCAATATCCTTGGGGTCAGTATATTTAATGCCATTCTGTTGTAGTTTAGAGCAGATCTGAGCATTGCCATTAAGATTCTTGACATAACTATAGAATGCCTTGTGGTTGTCTTTGGAGTCTTTGACAATTTTATTTTCGTAACTAGCTTTTGAGGATTTTATGAGGAATCTCAGCTTCTTACTGAGACTGGTGAGGGAGTTTTTTGCATCCTAGGATTTTCCTCTTTTCTGCAACAGTTTCTTCCTTCTGTTGTATAATTTGTTTATATCAGGGGACCATCAGATTGGCTTCCTTTTTTTGGAGAAGAGCATCTTGGTTCTATTTGGGATGGCACGATTCATGCATGAGTGGATTTGCTCGTACAGTGCCTTAGAGTAGGATTCTGCAGTTGAACTTTCAGATCCCGTCTGCATGGGTGTCGTGAAGTTTGTCACTTCTGACTTCAGTAGCATGAAGTTGGCTTTGGAGAAGTTTTTTAAGGAGGTTTCCTTACTGGGGGTGGAGGTGGGATGTGTATGTCAAGGGTGATTTGCTTATGGTCAGACATGACCAATGAGGGGGTGACCACTGGTGTGGAGCATCTATCTCCCATGTTGGTAATGACCAGGTCTAGGATATTGGAGCCTCTGGTGGGACAATGGATTAGTTGATCCAGGACATTGGAATTTATGAATTCCAAGAACCGTTGGGAAAAGGAGTTGGTACCTGAGTAGTTTTCCCAGTTAATGGCAGGATAGTTGAAATCACCCAGTATTATGGTGTTTGGTTGTATCTTAATATTTTCCAGTATGTTTAGAAAGGTGTAGTGAGAATCTTGGGGCATGGTGGGGGATCTGTAGCAAGCTACAATTTGGATTGCAGTCTTACCTAGTGTTAGTTGCACCTGGAGAATTTCAGATGCATTGTGTTGGGCAACTAGCCTGGAAGTGTGAATATCCTTGGTGAATATGGACACTCCTCCACCTTTAGTGTTTCGGTCTTGGTTTTGTGGCAGAAAAGTGTGGTAAGAGTTGTAGCCTGATATTGCAGGGGTGCTTTCTGGAGCCTTAAACCAGGTCTCAGTTACTGCACAGATGTCGATGTTCTCCATTTTTAGGAGTGCCTTGAGTGAGTGTACTTTTGAGGTTTAGACTTCGAGCATTGAGTAGCATTACCTTCAGATTTTGCATGCTTGTATCTGTTACGGTGATGGTTTTATCCTTTGAACTTTGCCTAAAAAAGACACTATAGGGTTGGCAAGAGCCTTAGCCAGTAACCTAAATCCCAGGGGTGACAGGTGCAGACCATCTCTGACAAAGCATTGTGGTTTGTCGATCATGTCTTCCCAGGCAGATAAATACTGGATCCCCTTTGAATGACACCAGAAGCTTAGCCAATTGTTGAAGTCAATCATTTTGTCCTTATATTGTGGTATTATTCTGGGCGAAGACAGAATGCTACTCAGGGCTAGAGTCATACCTGCCTGGGTCACATGATCCAAGACCTCTTCCATGTCTCTTTTTATGTAGTCTAGGGAGGTACGTCTCAAGTCATTCACTCCAGCATGGACAATGACAGAGTCATATTTGTACTTGTTGTGGAGTGACTTGAGTGCATGTGTTATGTGGCGGATCCTGGCACCCGACAGGCATCTGACTGTAATTTTCTCCTTGTTCAGCGAGAAGCTATGAGAGTATGACAATGGATAATCTCCTCTAATCACTTTCTAATAGCAATACACATTCCAGGGAAATCCACTGTGATTGCAAACACATTATGCAGGTCCATTCTGATGTCTCTCAATGTCAGTATGGCGGAGAGAATTTTCCATCAGTGGGCCCAACCATGCTAGGTTCTATTTGCCTGTCCCCTCAACAACGAATGTAGCAGATTCTTTGCCCTGGTCCTTTCAGTCTGGAGTCATCAAAAGATGCTATAATCCACGAATGGCCCTCCGGACTCCTGTATGCATTTCCACCCTTGCAATTAAATCTTAAATTTCTTCAGAAGGTAGTTTGGTTGCTTCTTTCAGAGCTCATCAGGTTTGTTTCCCATTCCTCTGGCCTCACCTTTTACAACCACCATGGGTTCTGGATCCAAATCCAGACCTCCTGTCTCACTAGACAGTCATGACTCACCCAGACATAACAAGCCTCAAACGGACAGCATGGTTTCTACAGTTCCACTAATTGCTAGACAGCCCAGGCTGTCCTCCCTGGTCAATTTTATTTTGCTACCTGCCCATAAGCTTCTACTAGAAAGACAAGAGTAAATAGAAAATATTTGTCTTCTGGCCCTTAACAAAGATCTGGACTCCTTTTCAGCATCTGTACCATCAATACTTGAATTTCTAGTTTCAATGTTTAATGAAGGAGCTAGTTTTTCATATATTAGAGATTAACTGGCTGTCATTTCTAATTTCCATGTCAGCAAAAATATCTGTACATTAGCCTCTTCTAAATTATGCAAGGTCTTTCTCAAAGGAACTTTTTTGCTCTGACTTCCATTTAAAGATCCTGCATTCTTTTGTGATTTATATATAATGCTTCAGACCTTAACTCAATCTCCTTTTGAGCCTTCATCTAAAGTTGACCTAAATTTTATATCTTGGAAAACCATTTTTCTGGTTGCTATTACATCAGCTAGAAGAGTATGTGCAATCCAGTCTCTGTCCTCTAAACCTCTGTATCTAATTTTTCATGAAGACAGAGTGTCATTGTAAACTAATCCATCCTTTTTACATGAGATAGCTTCTGAGCTGAATATTAATCAGATCATTAATCTCTCAGGTTTCTTTCAAAATTTTTCAAACTAAGAAGACTACATGCTATGTCTGTTGGATGTGCTTAAACAACTTCATTTCTACCTTTATCGAATAAAGGACTTTAGGAAATCTGAGCATTTATTTGTTTCATTTTCTCCTACCAGATTAGGCAGTCCAGTATCTAAAGTTACATTGGCCAAGTGATTGACTGATTGTATAACTTTTGTCTATAGTAAATTAGGTTTATCTTTACCAAAACCTCCAAGGGTCCATTCCATGAGATCTATGGTGGTTACTCCAGTTGTTTGGTCCAGGGCATCTTTAGTTAATATTTTTGCAGTTGCAACTTGGGCTAATCCCCACACTTTCATCGCCCATTACAAATTTGATTTTTAGTAATAGAGCGGCATTGACACAGCAATGCTCCTTAAGGGCCTCCCAAGGTTGCAGTAGCTGGGGACTCTTGTCCCATCAGTTGAGGAATGAATGAAAATGGCAGCATCAGATTAAAAAGTTATGTACTCACCATAATGTTCCATCTATGTAGTCCATTTTCATTCTTCCGCAAATCCCCGCCCGTCTGCCCCTCCTTTTTTCTTTCTGGAGAGACCTTAGAGCGTGTATAGGAACCTGTTCTGTTTTTGAGCTCCGGCTTCCCTTTTTCTATGCTAACACTATCTTTTTCTGTCACTTGTTATCCATTTACATACAGGGGCAGCAAACTTGACTGTGGTACATTAGATTGGTGGGACATCTAGGCTCCGATGATCTGCCGTATCGGATCTGAGTCTCGGATCTAAACCCTTCAGTGAGGAAGAATGAAAATGGACAGCACAGATGGAATGTTATGGTGAGCACATAACTTTTTATTTGCCACGTATAGCAAAATGCATCACAGGCAAAATAAAGAGATCTGAATCACACTATTATGGAAACAAATAGTTCAAAAAGATGTTGTTTGCAGACTTTAACAGGGCATATTGTAGCCATAGCACAGAGTTTTGTTTAAAGTCTCAGACTGCCAGCGAGGCAAATCTTCGAGAGTTGCTGCCTTGTATGTAGGCATCTTGCATTCCATCTCCCTTCAGTAGAAGGGGATTGCACTTGAAATGGAGTGCTGTTGGGTGCCTAATCAAGGTATCCACAATGACATTGCTCTGTAACTTGTAAGAGTTATTGTTATACCAATTTGCTTTATCAATAACATCCTTTATTTTTGACTGTTCTGCAGAATAATTTTCCTACCAAAATACTTATGCTTCTGATAAGCTCCTATAGTGTATTCCCTTTTTCATGAATATATTCCCTTTGCCTTAGGCATACAGCCTTCTGTATTTGACAGACACATATTTAACCTACTGAGTTACGTCTGTGTTGCATTGTGGCTTCATACCTGTGCTATATTTTAAAATATTTAATTTAAAATGAAATAGTCATAAATGGTTTAGAAACATTTTTCCTTATATTGTTACTACAAACACTACATATAGTTAAATTACTCACTATAATTTTAACTAAGAACATAATTTCACATATAGTAGAACTAACAAGTTTTATCTTACCCTATTGTCTGAAATCTGTAGTAAAGAGTACTGTTTGTGTAGTGTGCTACAATATATATAAAAAATGTTTAAAGTGACTTTAAAAAGTACAGTTTTATCATTTATTTACGCCGTCAGTCGACCTTGTCCTTCACTGATGTCAGTTTAGGGCTAGTGGGGGAATGTATCTGTGACTTTAAGGGAATTAGCACTGTGTATGCACTGGGGCATGTCCATTAAAGTCAATGAATGCATCCTTGTGCTATTAGCCTTATAGTGACATAACTAAGTGATAAGGTAGATTTATGTAAACAGTTTATTAATAAAACATTTATGAAACATTTTATTAAGAAATAGCACAAATACAATATTGGGAGGAGATGAATATGAGTGTTTAAAACACCACATGTTCTGATGCAAACATATAGATTGTACACTTCGCAGAGTGAACTGCATATGATATCAGTTTAAGAACTGGTAGATTAAGATTCCATTTGGGTCTGTGTACCCTTAGAAGAGAAAGGAGCAAATTGTATGATGGAACGGACTAGCAATTTTCCTCTAGAGATTTATACCATCTAATTTACAATATGTCTTATTGCTATTAAAAGACAGAGAGGGAAGAGTAAATTATGGACAAATACAGTTCTGCTTATTGCTAGCACCTGTCAGATATTCATAAAGATTCCCACTTTCCTACTAACACACTCCCAACACAAAAGAAGGATGTTGCCAAGCTACATCTGTCATAGGAGGAGACAATAAATATGGTAAAAAAATAAATAAATAAACATTGTAGACTATAACCTGAGCACTCAAGCATGGCATCAGTTGGCAATTATTTTAATGGTGATTCAAAAATGAAATAAATTAGGAGCTGTGCATTATTATCTGCACTGCCCGAATAAAATAGATATGTAAAATTAGAAACTATGCTGTTTATAAACATATAGTTAGTGGACTTTATTAGACAGCTGCTGTTGCATGCAAGTTGCATTTTGTTGCAGAATTTAATGAATAACTGAATCACTGTCACACTATTTTTTAGGCTGTTGAAATGTGTGGAGCTGACTGGAATTTTCCTCTTAGCCGAAGGGATGCCTCCGTTACGAGTAGTTTACTACAGGAACTTACGGCAGCAATATAGTTATGTTGTTGAAAATAACCTCATTCCCCCACCCAAATCACTCATTCAGTGAAATAATAAATTATCCAGGTTCCTGACATCACAGGTTCCCACATGCTGATTGGCCCATATATGGGAAATGAAGGCTTTCACTAGCAATACTGTAACGGGATTGTTAGCAGTAAAAAAACATTGATTTCAGCAGAACATCACAGGCTGTGACTGGAAATGCATAAAATATTGGGATGTTTGTACAAGCTAGGTGTAATGGATATGATTTGTATTCCTAAGAAAAAATATGGATGCTTTAAAATGATATGAACATGCAACCTGCTGTGTAGCTGTGGAGACAGTGTTCTAATGAATCTAGGACACATTTGTTCTTCTCAATGTATTCCATAAACTGTGGATTTCATGACACTGTGCTTGCTTTGAAACTGAAATACCTTATAATGCAGAACAGTTCATCATGGCTCGTTGTAAAGAAACTGGTGGCAAAAAGCTTACATCAATAAATTTAGTAACAAGAGTCTTTCACTACCTTCGGGGTAAGTTCTTCTACCTGAGACCAAATAAATGATCTATAAATACTAATTTCTAGTCAGCCGTAGTTTTATGCATTTAGAAGTAAAACAGAAATAGAATTTCATATCTTGTTTATCAACAATGAGTAAGTCTTTTTTCAGATAAATAGTGTTACAACACAGTTTCTTTGGGTGTATCTGTAGTGGCATTTACTGGAAGGTTGTTTAATATTTTATTAGTTTTAACTGCCTTGTTGATTGTGTCTAGGGTAGTTTAGCAGAAACAAATTCCAATTTAAATGCTTCTACTTCCTGAATGTTGTACTAAGAATTTAATGCAGTTTATGTGGGAGGGTTGTTTTTTTCCCTGTAGACACATAGTAAGGTCAAAGATATAAAAGTCACATAGCAGGACTGATGGCATTCTTCTCACACACAGCTCAAACCCGGGGCTTGCAGTTAACAAAAACTAATGAGTTTTCGTGTTGATGTGTGCAGCACATTTTTTTCAGAGATTGCATTGATCACTGCAGATTATTCATCCCAGAGATAGAGCAGTATATAATACTGTTGCATACTGTGATTTAGGAAGTGCAGAACATGTGCCTTTCTTATCTGCTATTTCATGTGGGTGTGAATATCTTCATAAGTGCCTTTTTACAAGTTAGCCTTAGGTATCTGTTCAGTAAATTAATTCCCATGAGATGAAAAGGTAAGGTATGGCAAGAAGGTGTCTCCCTGTGCTCCAAAGGTATCATATTATTATTCAGAAAGCTTGACTTTATACTCAGTCTTATAGGTTTATAGTGTCTCTACTCCTGAAAAGGAGTTCATTTCTTAGAGGTAGAGACTCCAGCTGAAGATAGTACATAGAGGCATCCAGAGGTGACAGAGAAGATATAATTAAATGTAGGCAACTCTCAGTACTGACCATATTGTTATGTTCATAGCATGTCTCTAGCTGCAATGGTCATAGCCTTTTATTAATGTAATGTTATTAGACATAGGCCTCCCCAGCTCATATAGTGAAGTACTGAACTGTGCCTTATAGAGGACTGGTTACTGGCCATGGCTGGTATGCCTTTAATAACAAGAACTCTCTTTGTTGACTACTTCTTGTCTGAGCCTGCTCCACTCAGTATGGAGATGGTTTCCTTGCCTTCAAGTTGAGACAGCCAGCTATCTGTCTCTGAGTATACCTTTTTAGAATCCATTCAAGTACCTGTATTTCTTTCTAGGAAGTATACATATGCACCATGACAGGAATAGCCCTAGTATCTGGCTTTCTAATTAGTCTGCTGTCGTGTGATTGATCATTAGTTATTCTCATACCATCTCACATCCATATGGAGGAAATAAAAACACTGGAAGTTATGAGGAGTGTGTCAGAAATCATGCCTGTTATGCAGATAAACATCTACTTGTGGAATGTTATAGAGCTTGTCAAACAATAATCTACAAGAAAAAAAGAAAAAGAACACTAAAGCTAATCAGATTGATACATACAGAATAGAATCAACTGACTGCAGATAGTTAAATGGGCATACATCACAACCTGCCTTCACCACAATAGTGACTTTTAGTAGGAAGAGTGCAGTTTGCTTTTATAGATTTCAGCTTAAAAGACTAAAAATATCAAAAGTGAAATCAGTCGTCTCCCCATAATGCAGCTTGCGGTGTCACTGAACTTCTTTTCATGAATACAATAACATCAAGGATATTGTGAAAATAAATTTGAATTGTGCATTTGATGATGAGGTAAAATATGCATGGAATAATGGAGGGTGAATCATACATAAGTGAGTCAAACCAACCTTCTATATTGTGGATCCATGCTGTTTAAGCCTCATTATCTGCTGCAACAACATGACTGACATTGTTGTTGGCTTTACATTCTGGAGTAGAGGAATGACATAGTTTGAAGTGCCTCACCACCATAACTATCTGACAACATACTGTAAGAACCTGAACAAAGCCATATCTAGAAAGCCACCTGTGAAATGGTAATATTTGATTTTCTACGTCTGCCAACAAGAGAGATTCAGAACGTGACATCATATCCTGCTAGAATTAACAAAACCTTTAAGCACCATGGTCCAGAGTAGTTGGCAATAACTTCCTTTATTCCATGAACTTGCCTAGCTGTCCTCAACTGGTCCTTATTTTTCACTAGGTCTATATCTCTGCAAGAAGCCTCTTAAGGTTTTGTGTATTACCTCATTTCTAGTGATATATGAGGTGTCACTGATTTACATTTTTATTACTACTGTATCTGCTGTGTGTGATTTATTATTCCATGATGGAAGTTACATTGACATCTTCAACCAATTCTGTGTCAGGAACCTGGACGTGTATACTGCATTACTGTCACTTGTTGACAGGAAGAATAGCATAACTTTCTAAATGTGACATAAATATTAAAAGCTTCTTAGACATAATTGTTCAAACTTTGCATTATGCGCTAAACAGAAAGTTTCACACATAACTTCCAGTGAAAGATAAATGTTTCTTGCACAGTTTCCAACTTGTGCCAAGTATTTTTCTAGACCTGAATAAGTCCCAGTTGGAATAATCACATCTAATATGTATTTTATGACAAAGAATGCTTTACGCAAACAAATTACTAGCACACCCATACAAAGTTAGTGTTAGACAAGTGTCCTCTTAGAGTCGTAATAAATAAATGGATCTATATCAGATCATCGAAATGGCTCATTATCGAATGCCGTAACATCGAACTGCAAAACCCGAACCCTAACAATATCGAAACCTCAAAACAGCAAATTTTTTCCCAGGGAAAAAATTTGCTGTTCCGAGAAACACACACACCACAAACACACTAAAAAGCAACAATCTACACACATACATTTAAAAGTTACATCTAACCCTACACTACACTGCACATACACTACTATCTATCCACTTACCTTAACCCAGACCCTAACCCTAAGGTTCATCACTATCACACACTCACCTCACCCGCGCCCTAACCCTAACTCAATTAACCCATCCCTAAACCCAAATTCTCACTATAGCACACTCACCTCACCCGTGCCCTAACCCTAACTCACTTAACCCGCCCCAACCTCAAATTCTGTCACAATCGCACACTTACCTGACCTGCGCCCTAACCCTAATTCAACCAACCAGCACCCTAACCTGAATGTCCGCACAATCACACACTTAACCCAACCCGTAATTTTCCACCACATTGCTGAAAACAGCAAAGCCACAATAACAGCCAACCAAATTCTTTCCCTAGGAAAGAATTTGGTTTTGTGCAGCTTCGCTCTTTTCAGTGTTCGCAATATTGGGTTTGATATTAGATCATTCGAAATTCTGCCATTTCGATGATCTAATATGATGTAATATAGACCCTAAACAAACAACTGCTGACTTTATTGTTAAAAATTAATTTTAAATTTTAAGTGCTTTCATCTTTGCATGTATGAACTTCTTCAGAAATTTATATAGTAGTGGCAAACCATACTTTTTAAACTCTGTTGGATCAGGTGACCCTTATTCTGTTCGTTTGAATAGGTTTGAGTCAGTCCTGACTGACTAGAAAGAAATTTGTGACAGAGATGTAAGATAATTACTGAGTGTTTGGACATAGTTTTGAGAAACAATTACATCAGTTTTGAAGAACATACTTTCACCACATCTCAGAAGCAGCAATGGGGTGGCATCAGCTCCAAAATGTGCCAACACTGTATTAAACTATTGGCATGAAACATTTATATTTAACTTGGATTTTGGTTGCTCTGTATCTATGTACACATGATTTTTGGATAAGCTATTTATCTTATTTATTTATTTATTTTTCTATTTGACATTTGTTAACCAGGTTAGTCCGACTGGGCATCAGCCCTTTTTTAGCAGAGGCCCGAGGAGAAAAGCTCCAAATAGTACTAGTAACAAAAGTAATATCTTGTGGACTGGTACTACACAAGATTTTTTGAGATATAAGATGTATACTGTGAACAACATGAGATTAACTATTTGGATATAAAAATTTACAAAAATTATATTCTGGGTGGCTACCAATCTACTACTTATAGAGAACACAACTTTTTTTTCAAATATGTACTTGCACTATACAAGCAATCACACATATAGTTAGAAATATTCCATTGTGAAAGGCCCACAGGTGTGCCTTTCACACATGATTACTAATGAAATTCTGTTCAAGGAAGAAAATGCTTTATTGATGGCTGTGTTTGTAGAAAGAGGTTACCCTAAATGGTTACTCTATTATGCATATATACAAGTGCAAAGGGTAGAACTACAAAATATAAAGCAAATTTGTGTGACAGAGATTTTAAGTTTGTGTCCTTTAAGTTTGTGTCCTGTACAATGAAATTTAATAAAAGTAGCTCTTTTATTATGTCAAATTTTTCATAAATACAACATCAATGATATTGAGAAGAAAATTTGAATTGTGCATTTGATAGGGAGATAAAAATCAAGTATAGGCCAAAGTGCAAGCATTTTTAGTAGGAGCAAGAAGTGAGATAGCTTGATTTGATTGAGGTGAGAAATGAAATAGTTTCAAAGGGTTAACAACCGTAAATATGGAAGTGTGGAGCATATAAATAGTGCCCCTACATAAATGAGAGTCCATATGTGGTGGAGCCAACTTACAATAAATGTTTCCCCTTGTGGAAGGAACTGTGACTGCAATACCTATGGGGTGGTATATCTGACAACTTGTTTGTCCTGTAATTTCTTCTATGTGGGGAAAACTGAGAGGAAATTAAACAAAATAATACAGGAGCATCTGTATAATATAAGGGGGGAAAAAAGGTAAGAATAATGCTTATCCAGACATTCTACCACCTGTCACTAAAATCAATCTTACTTTTTTGTATTGGAAAAAAAGTCACAAGGGACACAAAAAAGGTCCTTGGGATTTTATTATAGAAGAAAAAGTGTTAAGATGGCAATTAAGGCTAAATGTTATGGTTTTATTGAATGACCAGATATCTATTAGCAGCACTTTAATATGAGATATTTAAAATTGTAACTATTGATCAGTAATTCATTTACATATTTTCATATAATCATATATGTATTCACATATCTATATATTAATTTATTTTTAATCAATTTGCATAGTTTAAATTAATTTTATAGATAAATATAGTCTTTGTGGGTCTATTTGGGTTTTATTACACCTCCTAAATGTGTGAAAAGTTTAAGTACCTGGTCTCTAATTAATTCCTGTATCTTCTTTGCATCCACTGCATGAAGTGTCCTATATAAATTTTGCTAGCTTAAAATTATTCATATGGAATGTTCTCATGTATATACTCTGCACTGCTTATATGATATCTTTGATTTGAGAATGATTACTTATGTACTGTTTTTTTTCACCAATTGATTAAGCTGCCAATAATATGTACTAAATGTCTTTATTAATGTGGAGCTTTTCTCCCCAGGACTCCACTGAAAATGGACACTTCTGGCCCAGCCAGATCATCCCAGTAAACAAATGCAAATAAATAATAAATAAATAAATAAATAAATATTTGATGGCAAATAACAGTCCCATCTACTACTACATAAAATTCATCCTATTTAAACATCTTAACAACAAGGTTTATTTATTATTAGTATTAATTCGTTTTACATATAGCATACATAAATTAAAATTGCATGAATGCTTTTTACAAGTATTTATTCATTTATTTATAAATTGATGTTTTAATTATAGGTGTTTTCTAACAGGTCACTATAGCACAATTGTTGTTGGTTCACCTCATATTTATTTGACTGTCTCTTTAAATTTCGGTATACCATGGTTTTATAAGCTGTTAACGGTCACATGATCCAACAGAGTTTAAAAAGGATTGTTTGCCACTATTGTATAACTATAACTTTTTGAAGAAATCTGTGCATGCAAAGACAAAATCACTTAAAGTTTCTTTTTATTTTAACAATAAAGTTTAACATATCTTTCTTACTTTCATTACAAATAAAAATCTAGCTCACATACATTTGCTGAATCAAATATTGAAACTGTCTTGACTATGCATTCTCAGTACATATAGAGTGCAGGAAACAACAATGGGTATTATTCATATGGGGACCAGGTGTAACCTCTCTACATTAATGATGGACTCTTTTGTTGCTGAAGACTAGTGTGCGATTCCTGTGGTGCTGCACCAAAGATCAAGACTATGCCATCTTTAGGATTTCCCTTTTCTGCAACTTGCTGTATTATTGGAGTTGGTATATATATATATATATATATATATATATATATATATATATATATATATATATACACATATACTATATGTATATATATATATATATATATATATATATATATATATATATATATATATATATATAAAACAGAAAAAGCCCTGGAACAGTCAACACAATAAAACTGATACAGCAAAGTCCGTTCCTGGTCACAGCATGTAAAGAGCACTGGCACAGTCTGAATGAAAGTAAATCCACTTTATTGTCAGTTAAAACATACAGGTTGAGTGCTTTCATCTATTAAATATAGACTTCATCAGAACGCTGCTCAAAAAAATACTCAGCTTAAATAACGACACCAATCAAATTCTCACTAGATTTCAATTAGGATCTTAAAGTGCCCAGTGCATAATTCCCTTACAATATACCTAGTACATAAATTCATTCCATAAAATTCATAAAAACCTTACCATTTGATAATCTATTTCTAAAAACAATAATTAAAAATATTGACAACGTAAGATTACTTTCAAAGGCTCAATATAGGGTTTAAAAAATAATTTGTTGAACATATGAATAAAAGGGCAAATCCACCACCAAAAATCTATCCACTATTCTCTAATATAGGTTTGATGGATATATGTTCATTAATACCTGGGTACACGGAGGCATTTAATTTAATCTGCCATCTCGCCTCCTTCTCCGCCAGTCTTTTCTTTATACTACCACCCCTGGGATTGTCCTTAACAATTTCTAAGATGCCAAAATGAAATGATGAACAGGTTGTATTTATATCTAGATGTTTCCATAAAGCGTTATTTACGTCCTTCTTTCTAATACTATAACAATGGTCATAAATTCTATTTTTCAGACACCTGTCGGTTTTTCCTACATAAAAATACGGACATTTGGTACATTTTGCTAAATAAATCAGGTGCTTGGTCCTACAGTTCCCTTTCTGAAACTTAACCTCAGTCAGGTTAATATTCTGTAGTGTAATTGAGGGGGTACTAATAATTAAACTACACTGATTGCAGGTACCACACCTGGTGGTACCTCTCTGTATATCATGAATATTATTCCTTTTTATTTTCTTCTCCAGTTGAAATTTCATGTTGTTACCATTTCTTGATACAAAGTAAGGCGCGTCCCCCACTATCTTAAAAACATTACTATCTGTCTTTAATATATTCCAATTCTTCTGGATTATTTTCTTGATATCCCTACTATAGGGTGCAAACTGCAGGACGCACGCCCTTGTATAATCAGTCCTACCATCACTGTCCTTGTCTGTAGGTGCTCCCCCTCTGTTACTGGGACCAGTGCCAAGAAGTGGTTTATACTTTTTCCCCCATTCATTTTTCACGTAGTTAATAACATCTGTCACCATCACCAGGGGGTAACCCCTACTTTTAAAAAACCTCCAATCAGATCAAGTTCAATAATCAGGTCAGAAAAATCAGAGGTCATCCGGGCCGCCCTAATACACTGACCTTTAATAATATTCCTTTTTTGACTACTAGGGTGGCAGCTTGAATACTGTAGGTAAGAGTTACTAAAAGTATCCTTCCTGTACACATTAGATTTAAATTTCCCTTTTACTACTGTAATTCGGGTGTCTAAATAGGAAATAGAATTTCTCTCCACGTTAAAAGTGAATTTGAGATAGTCGGTTCTCGTATTTAAATAGTCTTTGAACTCTTCTAATTCTTTTAACTCCCCTTTCCATATTACAAAGATATCGTCCAAGAATCTGAGATAGCATACCATTTTCTTAAACCAATCCGATTTGAAAATAAATTCTGTTTCCCAATCCAATAAAAACAGATTGGCAAATATGGGGGCACAAGCTGCCCCCATAGCTACCCCTTTTCTTTGTAAATAGTATTCCCCTTCATACATTATATAATTGTGTGTTAGGACAATATCCATGAATTCAAGTATAAGGGAAATTTTATCCCATGTCAAATTCCCAAACTTCCTAATACTATGGGAAAACCTTAACATTCCCTCCTTTAGGGGTATGCTCGAAAAAAGATTCACTACATCAATTGTGATAAGCCACATATCTTCTGTAGCCAAATCAGGTTCGAGTCTCCCCAGGAAATCCCATGAGTCGATCACAATGTGCTTAATCTTACTATAGATGGGCTTTAGCCATGAGTCTATTATTTTCCCAAAGGGAAAAGTTTTGGATTTGCTACCAGATATGATGGGTCGGAAGGGGGGATCTACCAGATCTTTATGCACTTTAGGAATACCTACTATTGTACTAATAATGGGAAATTCGACTTTTAAAAAATTGTACAAATCCACATCACTTCTATCTTCCAATAGCAAATCTTCCAAATATAAATCAATCTTGTGATACCCTATATTTACTTCATTACGAGATGATATGGCATAATTTCCGAATTTAACAAAATACTATTGATTTTATTTAGATATTCTCCAGTCTCATAAATGACTGCCCCCCCCCCCCTTTATCTGGTTTCATAATCCTTATATTATTGTTGGTTTGTAGTTCTTTCAGTATTTTATGCTCATTCTTATTAAGGTTGTAATTCATTCTACTTGATCTACTGTTCTTACCATATAAATATAGCTCGTCTATAACAATTTTCTCAAAAATAGCAAGGGTATTGTTCAAGGGAGGTGTAAATACACTTTTCATTTTAAACTCAGCGTTTCGAGTACCCTTTTTACTGTCAAAAAGGACTGCTAGATTCAGTTTCCTTAAATATTTTTTGAAATCCACGACCTAATCAACTACACACTTGTCATTGTTGGGAACAAATTTCATCCCTTTAGAAAGTAACGTAAAATGTTCTTCTTTAAGTTCAATATTGGAATAGTTGTAAATATTGAATTCACCATACCTGCTAATAATATCATTCACCTTAACAATCCTTAATTCCTTCCTTCCTGGTTTGGATTCCTGTATCCTCCTTGTTTTCCCCCATGATTGGTGCTCCTCCTTCTCCTGCCTTGATACTCCTCTCTGAGGGTTCTCCCCCACCTTGAATCCTCCTCTAAAAAATCAGGGGTGGGGGGCATCCTACATTGCCATTCTCGTCTATTATAATTTCTAGTACTATATTTCTGGGGTGGACCAGTTCCCTTAGTCGGGTAGCTCCTTTTTATATTATTGTTAGCATGTTCCCATTTATACACATTCCCATTTTCATATTGTTCCAAATCCCTTTTCATCTTCCTACACTTCCTCTCATATTGCTTCGTAACTTGATTTTCTACCCATGTATATTGTGTATTTAAATACAATTCACTTTCTTCAAAAAGTAGATCATTTACAATGGTGTGATTAAGCTGTTCTAATATATATATAAATAACAGGGGATGTGAGGGGCAGGTCCACACATGGTCGGAGGAGGGGGGTTACCCCCAGCAAAAAAAGCTTTTATTTGTGATTTCAGCATTTCATATATGCTTTTGAGCATTTATGCTTTGTGAGACAATCACAAATCCATTGGACTTTAATGAGGGCTGTTATTTATCAACAGTCTCTGGAGCTGAGAAGTATGGCATGCTCAGTCTGGTAAGTTATGTTACTCGGCTGTAGTGCAGTTGCATGCATAATTACAATGCATCTAAATACCATTAAAGCCACCTGCAAACATTAATGAATCACTTATTTTGCAGTCTGAACAACTGTGAAAGCCATTCCATTGAGTACATTGTGGCTATATACTATGGAGTTGTACAACTGGAGTCAGTTCAGTCAGAGAACTAGTGTTCCTTGTTGAATGAAATTAATGCACCATAGAAGATGCACAGCAGAAACATCTTCAAGTTGTCATAGTATACAACTTTCATAACAGCACGGACATCTGTGACAGGCTGAGGACTAATGTACATAGACTGTGCCCACAGAATTGCATTTGCATGCAGCTTGAAAAAATATCACTGCACAGCTGAGCGCCAAGGTTTGAAGAATTACTTTCCCCTTGTGTCCTGCATAACAACAAGCAAGTTGGTCTTGTATGGTATATGTATATTTAGAGGTATTACAGAATAAATGACAGATAACTTTACAATTTAAAGAAACATAATGTTTCCAAGTCTTACCAAAACTGTATGTCTGACTTAAATACCTGTTCTGAGTGATGCAAATATTGAAACAAATGCTACTAAGAATACTTAGTACTTGTATGGCTGGGGGAAAAATTGCACAAAGCATTAACAATACAAAGCATGGTATAACAGCTGTAATACTGTGTATTAGTTGGGTAGAAGTTATACTGGGATTTACTGCAAACCGGTGTGAGGATTTAACACATGGGTTAGCAAAGAGTTATATTGGAGGATTTTGCTTCAGCGTTGAACCTCTGTCCTCCCAAATCTTCTAATCTGGGTATTGTGTAGTAGTTTTTTTATGCCCACTAAATGGAGGTCTTGACTACTCAGTCTGGTGGACTTCTTCAAGAATGTCACCAAGGCCACGGATGAGGGTAAAACGGTGCACACTGCTTATCTAACCTGGCCAAAGCTTTCGGCCCAACCCCCTTCTCAGGGATCATAGATAAACTCACTGAATTAGGCATAAACTCCTGCATTGTGAAATGGATAACAAACTGGTTTAACTGACAGGACACATGATGATGTCCAGATAGGTGAACCCACTTCTAATAACAAACCTGTTAGTATTGGTGTCTCACAGAGCCCAGTGTTGGGACCATTCCTGTTTGGTATATATTTCTCTGAAGTGAAGGTTATTGTTGGGGGGGTTCTGGCTCATAAGAGTTTGCTGATGAATCCACAAACCATGTTGATATCCTGCAAACAGGCCTAAAACTGACAAATGACTGGTGCCAAAACAATGGTCTGAGATTAAATGCTAAAAATGTGCAATTGTACCATTTGGTAAATCAGATATGCCTCCACATTATAATATTGGTAGCACACCCCTAAAATTAGATCCAGTTGACCACTAGGTAGCTACAGTAGCAATGAAATCCTTCTGTGTGGTTCACCTTATAAGTAAAGGCATGGCATCAAGATCAAATGAAGTCATAGTGCCGTTGTACTCATAGATTTTTAGATTAGTACTAGGCTAACTGCCCTTGCGAGCCATTTTAAGCCTAGCCAATTATCACTTGTGAGACTCAAACCCTGCACTTTCTGTTTGTAAGGCAAACACCTTAACCATTAGGCCCCTAATCAAGTACAATGCTCCCTTCTGCATGTACCTAACCAGACACTTATACCAATTACCAATTGGAATAGCCCCAGAGGTTTCTCATTAAAAAATGTAAAGTGTAACACACTTTTGTTATACATACTGACTAAAGGCCTTATACCTTTTGTCTCATATTGTTTATTCAAATGTGACATATGCCTGACCTAAAGGCATTCTCTGATCCAGCCCTGATGAAAATGTTACATATTTGCAAGAAAAATTATATAAGGGTTATGAGATCCATGGACCTTAACCTTATTTGTAGAACTTGCTAGAGAAATAGATTCATATCCCAAAGGCTACCTCATCTATGGAATAAACTTCCCATCTTCATAAAACAAAGCCTGTCTTTCATGCTCTTTAAAAAGAATTTGGATAATTGGATGGAGAACTGTAAATTGACTTCCAGGGTACTGCCCATGTGACAGTGACAGAGGGCAGTCTGTAAAAAAATGACTCAGGGTAACCATACACACAGACCCAGTACCTGATACTACCCATCATCAGATCTGGGAATATTATATAATATTTTATTTTCATATCCTGGGTATTATTGGCTAGGCTTGTAAAAGCTGTTGTACCTTTAACCTATAAAAAAACTATGAATCTATATCCAAGACAAAGGTAGTAATCACAGAACCTTTCTCTGTTGTTGGGCAATATCAGCCTCCCAGCCAGATTGGATGTATGCTTGGCTGGTGACTGACTGTTAGCAAACAATCAAGTGTGCAAAGCTTGAAAAGGCAAGGTAATTGATTAGAAGTCAGTAATGGGAAAGACTGATTTGACATTTGACATAAATACATACAAGTTAGTGGATGGGTAGTGGGTGGGTGGGGTGAGTAGTCAGGTAGAGAAGGATGGGAGAATGTGCCTGCCATTTCAAGAGAGGAGGAAATTATAGTTTTTATAGATTTTGTAGGGAATTTGGAAACCATGAATGTGGAATGTGTAACACACACACACACACACACACACACATACACGCACACACACACACACACACACACACACACACACACACACACACACACACACACACACACACACACACACACACTCATTGCTCATTTCTAGTGCTATATCTCTCATTTCCTTTCTGCTATTCCACGTTTGATTCCTATCTCTGATATATCTATCTGATAGTGCTTCTTGCATTTAGAAATGGCAAATAGCATGCCAGTAATAAGTTTTAAAATATAAAAATCTATAATTAAATAATTGCGTTTATTCTATTCATTTGCATCTTCATTCAGTCTACAGCAACTGCTACAGATTTTTAAAATCACTTTGAGAAATATATAGCCCAATATATATATATATATATATATATATATATATATATATATATATATATATATATATATATATATATATATATATATATATATATATATATATATATATATATATATATATATATATATATATATATATATATATATATGTGAAATCACGGACATCTGACCCTTTTAAGGCAGGACTGAATTGAAAATGTCTTTCACAGAATACTACATACAGTATACTCAACTCTGTAATATTGTGTGTGTGTGTGTGTATATATATATATATATATATATATAAAATGTGTGCATGTGTTTTTTAATTGAGAAATGATTTTTCTTTTGCTGGTTTCATCTTTGCAATATTTTATTTGCAGAGGTTTTGTCCATCTTTTTCTTTAAGTGTTGTTAATTTATAGTGTAGTGCTTTGGTCTGAAATGTGATTCGTAAATAATGAAAATGCTGATTGCCTTCTAAATGAAAGTTTGCTTGATCACATATGTAAAGTACCTTCTGTACTCTGAGAGATGACAGCATATACTTGAAACTCTTCTGGAACATGCTCTTTTCGTTGCACCCATAGTATCTTTCTCAGTTAGTCATATGTGTACCACACTTCCCAGCAAATGTGAGTTTATTTCTAGCTATAAAATAAAGGGAATCACATTCTCTGTAGCATGGGGTGGGGCTGTTTGTTGACCAGTCATCTGATGAACTGTCACTTCACCTTTAAATAATTGATGTGGGTACTGACGAGTTCAGTTCTGCTGAAGGCTCTTCTTCAGATCAGACCTTACTTTTAGAGAGATACAAACACATTATTGTTCTCCCTTCCCCCCATACAAAAGTAATGAATTTAGAGCTATATTTTATTTTTGTGTAATAATTAAGGAACCCACTTAGCTTTGCAGACTGCTTATCAAGTAACCCCCGTACAGTTTCAAACAGTGATCACTTATGCAAACAAGAAATATTTCCTTCTTGCTGTCTAAGAGCTTTATTAAACAAAATGACTGTGTTCTCATTGCATAAAGAAAAATTAGATATGGAAAATAATTCTGTCAATCTGGCAGATTTATTAAAATATAATTATCAAACATTGAGCTATGCTGTCAATGTATTGTAAAGTCTCTGTGCTATATTTATAGGGTAAGGTATGTTGTTCACAGTACTGCAGTTGAAGTTGCATTGCTGCATTATTATTTGCAGCCTCCTTCCTTCTCATGCACTGTTCGTTCTGGTTTCATACTGGTAAATCAAACTCTGTACCACACTCCTCAACTGCATTTCCTTTTGTTTTTCTATAGATGAGCAAGAGGCTGTGCAAAAGAGAACTTTTACAAAATGGATTAATTCACATTTGGCTAAGGTAAGTGCAGCTTTCATGCTTTTGCACGCACCAGTGCTTGGTTTACAGCATCACCTGCAGCAGAAGTATCATGTACTTCCTGATTTTGTCCCACCCAAAACATTCCATGAGTTCTGCTTCAGAACTTTGCCTTTAATGTCAAAACAGAGCAGGATTGAAAGAGTTTCTCTGGCCCTACAAGCTCAGTATGGTGTACATTTTTTGACTGAATACTGCTAAACTTTATTTGATGTACACCATGATGATCATTGATCAATGTTGTAGATAAATTTATTGAATACACCAAATGAAATATATGGGACAGACTCACTCATGCAAGCATTTTTGTTAAAATACCAAATTCCCCAAGTCCATAAGAAACAGACATTTATAACATCACTTTTGAGTGGGGAATACTCTTTCTTTTTCTTAGCTAGATGGCAGTTCATATTTTATGTCAGCAGAAATGGCATCTTAAATAGTTCAATATTTGTATGTAGATCATTTGTATTAACTTCAGAACTGATGCAGAGAGATAAAGAAAGTGTTTTTGGCAAAAGTCTGTAAATAAACATGTTGCCTTGACAATAGGAAAGCCATTTGGATGCAGGAACATTAGCTTACTCAGCATTATGTTGTCAGCAGCTGTTTTTTTTTTCCCCCTCACATGAAACAGATTAGGCAGTATTGCCCTTTGTGACTCCTTTGGGATCTGTCTTCTTCCTTAGTGTGCAGCTGGATGAAATACTATTTTGAAAATGTAAATGACACTGGCTGTGATGAATTTGTAGTTGTATACAGGTTTCAAAACGTTTCCTGTAATAGGAGGAATGTTTACCTCATGCACAGTATGTATGTTCAAATCATAGCTGAGCAAACTAGCATGCTAATGAATGCTTAATACATGAACCTTTAAAGATCTGCTGCAAATTAAACACTTTCTGAATACGTACATTTACATATATGATGCTAAGTCCTGACTTAAATGTTTATTCCCATTGAGTCATTGATTAGGTACTGACATCAAGTATACTGAGTTGTTTGTGAACAAGGTTAGAGATATCTTGAATCACTGTGCAAAACAAGGTAAAATATAAGACCAGCTTCTGAACTGTGATCTTTAATTACAGGTTTTCATATGCTGGCTACATCATACTCTACTGTAGGAAGTGTTTCAGTTTGACTTTTGTTATAAAATTAGGGCGTATTTATTTATTTATTTTCCATTTGTTTACCAGGTTAGTCCGACTGGACACAAAGTGACTGTTTTCAGCGGAGGCCCGGGGAGAAAAGCTCCAGATACATAGTAAAAAAATTATAAAAAATAATAAAAATTATATAAAATTATATAAACATAGCTATTTTGTACAAAGAGCATGGAACATATAAAAATAATAAAATCAGTGTTTTACAAATGATGCAGCATACAGTGGTTGGACTATTGAGAAACAAGATATTATACAACAAATATAGAATTCCTTGAACATAAATTCAAAAAGAAGTTTCCATAAGCAAACAGGGTCATAAAATAGCAATCATAACTATAAAGGAGGCCTAAACACCAGGTTCACAGTACTATGCTCTTAAGTGAAACTACACAGTACACCTGTGATCTAGGGATGTTGAAAGTCAGGAACAGGTGAAATTAGTCTGGTTCTGTACAGGAACATATCCAAGTTTTGAAGAGGAGATCTTTTAGTAAGGATTTGAAAGTATGTTTACTATTTAGACATCTAATGTTAGGGGGTAGTGAGTTCCAGGTCTTAGCAACTGCATAGGAATAAAGAGATTTGCCTGAGCTATGTAAGCAATTGGTAATAGTCAGTAGGGTGGTATTGGAAGATCGTAGTTGATGCGTAGTATTATGGAAGGTGAGCAGACAAGAGAGGGCAGGTATTTTACTTGGTTGGTATAGCAGTTGATGTGTCAGGAGAAGTTGATTGTATTTTAGTAGGTTACGGAGTTCTAATCATCCTAGTTGTCTTAGGGAGAGGCAGTGGTGAGAACAAAACTTAGTACTGGTTGTAAATCTTGAGATTTTATTGTAGCAGGTAGATAGTTTCAGAAGGTCAGATTTGTTTAGGTTAGTTAGAACTGGGGAAGCGTATAGTAAGGTGGAGAGTAGATGGGTACGAGAGATTGTGATTCGGGATTCTTGCTTAAGGAAGCTCTTGCAGCAATAGAGTGAACCTAGTTTTTATGAACTTTGGAAATTGTTGGTGTTATATGTTTGTCGAATTTTAGGTTTTGGTCAATAGTTAACCTAGTAGCTTGGCTTGAGTTACTGGTGTGATAATGGTATTAGAGGATGTTATTGAGCATGGTGAGGTGGGGATGAAAGTTTTGGATGGGTGGAAGATCATGAGTTGGGTCTTAGATATGTTTAGTATGAGTTGGGAGGAATTTAGCCATTTTTCTATAGTAGTGAAGGCTTCCTGGGTTCTGTCTTGGAGACAGTAATTGTACAGAGGGGGCTGAGCAAATAAGGGTAGTAAAATCAGCATACTGTACTATATTAGTTTGTTGGGTAGCCGAGGGGATGGTATTGGTCCATCCATCCATCCACTCTCAACCCCTTTTTCCATTTTTGCACATGGGGTTGGGGTGTCACTTTAACAGTGACGATCAACTCCAGCCATGGTTTACATCACTGGGTGGCTAGCCCTGCCTCGGTAGTTCATCCGTGCTACTCACTCACACACAGACTCACTCCTAGGTCAATTTAGAGTGTCCAGTTCACCTGATGCATATTTCTGGAGTGTGTGAGGAAATTGGAGCAGCTGGAGGAAACCCATGAGACCACAGGGAGGACATGCGAACTCTGCACAGAAGGTACCCAGAGTGAGAAGAACCTCTTGCTGTTAGGTGACAACGCTAAATGCTGCACCACTGCGGCCACCCTAAAAGTAGGGCACATATCAATTAATATGTGTTCAGTTTTAAGTTTTTTAGCTACTGTCTGATTTTGCATCCAGTGTGATTTGCCTTATTAATTATTTGGATTCTTGATTGACATGCTGTTAACCAGGTAACCAATGCATGTAGTTAAATCCATTCGCAGTTGTGTTAAGATGACCACAACAGTAAGAAACTGCTCAAGTTCCAGCATATCTAAAGGCTAAAACAAGAAGTGTCCACTTGTTATCTTTTTGTGACCACCTGCTATCTGTGCTTTATTCATGTACAATGCTGCATTTTAAAAGATAATATATTTTAATAGAATATAACTGGTGCTAACATAGCCCACAAATTATGTATAGGCTATCTCAATGCATTGTCTTACTATATACAAATAGGAAGATTATTAGCTTAAAAGTGTACAGTTATGCCAAAGAACAGAAGTAGAATAAAGGGTTCCATGGCAGAAATGTGATACTCATAAGTACAATCACAAAACAGCAACATTCCTGGAAACAGTTGACATTCAAAATACCAAAAAAAAGTTGAAAAAGCATTTTTACATGGAGCTTCATACCTGCACCCCCAGATATGATGGTCTTTTCCTTCCAGATCCCTGTTTCTTAAATGTACCTTGTAATAAAATGAAATCCTCAAGATACCACAGTCTCACTCTTTTAACATGGATAACAAAAATATGTTTTGTTCATTTCTTTTGTGATTCTATTCACCCAAGCTGTGCCTGCATAAATGGTCCTTTGAGATCAGTGCACTACCCTGGTAAACAAATATAAATAAATTAAAATATAAGTAAATCCCACATTAGCAATCAGACATTAGACTGAAGCCTACCAATGACTCACACGTAAGCCTGTCACATGAAATGAAGGTATAATTTAAGCAAATTGCTACCTATTAAATTAAAAGCTTCTAACAGGAGAATATGAATATCAGAAAATGCAGAATAAATGTATTTTTCCTATGTGCCAAGAATCTTATTATTTCATTCATAATCCTTATTAGCTGTATGGTGTCCACCAATGCTTGATGATTATTGTTTTCCCTAGTGAATCCTCTCATCTCAGTTTTGTAGGTGTACTAGAAATGCATGATAAGTATAACCCCCCCCCCTCAGCTGAGGCTAGCCCGCAAAAACTCATGCGTTATCTGTTATCTGTTATAATGTCATTGAGTGGGAATGTGCACTGGACCACCTACCAGAGTGAAATTATGGGGAGTGGGCACCCACCAGCAAACAGCTCCCTTTTGCCCTTGATAATTTTTGAACAGTTGTGTGAGATCTCGTGTGAATTGCACATACCACTGCATTAGTAGCAGCACAGTTTGCTTATATCAAGTTTTGAGGATGTTGAGTACACACTAATCCTGTGAACATGACATGTGGTTTATCTGATCTCCATAGTAACTAATGAACGTTATGATTTCTGTTTCCGAAGTGTGCTCCTTGCTACTTTGCTACTTGGCTCTCCCTGTTAATCTTGGCAGTGCACTGCTGTTGATATTGGATAGCCGTTCATGGAACCACTTCTAGCTTCTTCATTTATTGTAACAGTTTTTCATCTTAAAACACTTGCACAGTAAATCTGCTGAACTGAGTAGAAAATAAAAGCTTTGTTTATTTCCCTACATGCGTGTAAATGAATAATATGAGCATGTAATTAAATTACTTACTGTGCCTTCCCCACTACTGATAATAATAGTAAAAATAGTTGGACTGCATTTAAAACAGCGTACTCTTCAAGTGATATTAGAAAATGCTATATTTCCAATAAACACAAATAACTTCTGCCTGCTAAGATAGATATTCTAAAATGCTGTGTGACTTTATTTTTCCAATACTACCTAGCCTGCTAGATGTTATTCCATAGTATTTCATATCCTTTCTTGGCTTGCATCAGATATCACTAGGTACATTTCTCCAGATGCTTAGTACATTGTACTGCTTACCTTATGTTACATTTTTCTCTTGTCTTTGTAGTATGGAGGATGCAACTGTGAACTCTGAGTAGATTTAGAAATGTCTCAAGTCTTACTTTGTTTATAGGCCACTTGTCACTGCTACTTTTAAGTTGCATTTTTGAAGTAGCAGCTCTTTTACATGTTTTGTAACTCAAAAGAAGCATTATCAATGTTTCCTGTCTGTGGGCTTCCTACTTCTGTTGCTGTTTTCCAATCTGTTCCCATTCTGTTCTGGTCGCTGTCACATACCATGTTACATCCCAAGAGCTGTGGCAACAGCACTAACTTTTTTGTCACTAAGCTGCCTATATAGAAGTATTTTATGTTAATAATACGTACTGAACATATAAAGTTTTTTAATAATCAAACACACACCTACTCCCAATCACATTCAGTAAAACACCTAAACATTTCCAATATACAAATATGCAAAGTTAACTATAAGCATCAATGTAAATACTTTCTCTAGAAGAGCAACTAAGTAATAAACAACATAGCATAAACTATAAATGCATAGCCAAAAGGAAAAACACATCAAATGCATGAACCTCAGAAATATATCAGTCCTGGTTTTGGGGGGGGGCATGGCCAAGATGCTGAACAGTTAAAATCATTGTTTTTACCTCTGCTTCATTTTAACATCTCTGACAGGATTTTTACTAAAAAAACTCAAATAGAACATTTCAAGACTTGATGAATTTATAGTTGAACATCTGCTGAAAGATTTACTACAAAAAAAAGTTAGAAGCTCTTTTAATTGCTTTTTTAAAGCTAAAACTGATAAGAACTAATTGCCTCAAAATGAGCCACTCTACGGCCAGTGTACAGGACAGTACTATGAAAAAAGACATACAGTCTATACTAAGTAATATCAGTGAGTTAGCTGAGCTGTAAATATAGATAAATTAGAAAGCAACATGGACAATTTTAAAGAGGAATGTAAAAAACAAGTTGAAGTGCTGAGTGAATCTCTTAAACAACAGTAAACACAAATCTCAAGTATAGAAGAGGCAATGTCTGATTTTGATGGAAGATTTCTTGAAAATTAGAATAGCAATGAATGTCTTTTGAAATGAGATAACTTATTCTGGAAAGAAATAGACGTCTTAGAGAACAGATCTAGAATGAATAACATCTTGAGTTACACCTTCACCAAGGTCAGTGATCATAAGATTTTTCTCAAGTTAAGATGAGAATTTAGCTTAAAAACTGCATGGGCTAATTTTCCAGTTAAAATTAAAGGAAATAATATAAGTTTTGACAATGGCTATTCTATATTAGTGACATCCAAGAGAAAGGCATGTGTGCCACTCGTTAAAAGCTTAAAGAACAGCAATATTAAAACACAAATCTTGTTCCCAGCAAAAATAAGGACTCAGCTTCCAGAAGGAAAGAAGATTTGAATACATTGGAAGATGCAATGGACGTTAAACAGAAAAATAAAATCCTAGAAAAAACAGAAGAAATGGATTGGAATCTGTCAACTTCTTTGAAGAGAAATGTAACAAGAGATGGTTGTTTAATAAAAGGCAAAAACAGTAAAAAGCTGAAGGACAAATGAAAATCAATGTATTTCATGGTTATGAATTCTTATAAATTAAATAAGTGCTTGAACACTTATGAACAGGTGCTATGTATTACTATTTAGAAGGTAAATCATTTCTTTCTTTCTTTATCCAGTTCAAATAGTTACTTGTTCCCTTTCTAAAATTTTAGAGTTTGATTCTTTTAGCTATATTTGAAATTAAAGCCACTTATTTTCACTTAGAGTTTAAAGGGTTTAACTATGCATCTTATTAAAAGTTAATCATTATTATGATGAAACTTATGTTAGGGGAACACTTTCTGATATCTTGGCATGGTTGAGTAATGTACTTTTAAATATAATACAAGATGCAACAAATGATACTAAATAGGCATAAGTTATATTCTGGGTTCTTAAAATGGTCCAGTAGTGTGCTACTGATAGTATACGTGACATGCAATAGCACCCAAGAAAGACGTGCTATGTTATAAGCAAAGTATAAAACATATAGCATTTTAGATATATAAAAATTATTACTGGAATGACATAAAATAATTAGAGTAACACTCAGACTTTTACAAGTTAAACCTGGATCATACATAACTGTCATTCCTTTAATGCAAGTTTATATGCTATGTCTGCTTTAAATTAAACATCCCATACAAATAGTGCTTACTGAATCATTAAATGTTATTTCTATGAATGCAATGGCTTTTTAGTGGTTGGGATACTTTGAGATTTTATTTTGTTGTTTTTTTGGCAGTTTGGAAGGGTTTGAGGGATTGATGTGTGGTATGGAGGTGACTTGGATTCACTTCTGAGCATTTTGGGTGAATTGCTTCTGCTGGATTGTTCATTTTCAATCCCTTATCATGAAAACAAGCTTGAAACAACTTAGAATCATAAGCAATTTTCTGATGTTGTGGGAGTTCTAAAATTCTAAGAATCGCTCAAGTTACTTCTTCCTGACTAAAAGTAAATAATCATATTTTGAATCATATGCTTATTATATCATACACGTTAGATAATAACCAAAAGACAGTGAATTACATTCTAAACCACTGTCAGTTATTATATAGTTCTGAATGGTTGCTACTGTTAGTATACTTGGCATACGATAGCACCCAGTAAAGTTATACTATGCTATAAACAAAGTATAAAAAATATAGTTTCTTACGTATATAAAAGTTATTATTGGAATGTTATCAAACAATTAGAGTAAAATTCACCTGGATCACACATAACAGTCATTCTTTTAATGCAAGTTTATATGCTATGGCTACTTTTAAAAAAAATGACAGTTTCCTTTATATTAAGCATCTCAGATAAATAGTGCTTCCTGAATCATTAAATGTTATATCTGAAGTAGTTGACTTTATTTGGTCTTCAATCTGTGGGTATTTGGATCCGAATCCAAGACGGTCGCATCACTAGCATCTGATCCAAGCACCAAACTCCTCCCCTTACCCATAATTCTCCCACTGTCTCCTTCCTTCCCCCAGGTCTCATTTGCCACTGTAAAGCTATGCATCATGGTCGCTGAGTTCCAGGCTTTTTTGGGTAAGTTCACTGCTTTTCCCTTTGAGGTGTGAGAGTAGGGTCCCTCTTTTAAACCTTTAATCTCCCTATACCCTCGTTGTCTGTCAGTGTTATTTCTAAGTTAAAACAAACAAACAAGCAAACAAAAAGTTAAGCAGTTTCCCTTTGGCCTTCCCACTCCCTTTCCTCTTTGAACGAGTGTGTGTGTGAGTGTCTGTGATGTTTGCAGAGTTGGTTTGTTTGCCCTCAGATGGCTTCCCCAAGCCAGTCTTTAGGAAATGCATGGAGTGTGGCCATAAGCTCTCCCCAGCCGATGGCCACACTCTGTGCATAGTGTGTTTGGATGCAGCCCACTTACTTACCTCCTGCCTTATCTGTGCAGGCTTCAACCAGTAGGCCCTGAAGGACAGGAGGGCTAATTTGGTCATGAAGGGCTTGCTCCCTTCATCGGGGATGGCTGTCCCCATAACTTCTGCTTCAGTAGCATCTCCTGCTGCTGCTTCTTCTTCTGCTTCTCCCCAGGCCTCTGGGACTCAAACTCCCACCATGAGGTCTGGGGAGGGAGACAAACACAGGAAAGACAAGTCTAGGAAAAGGTCTCTGGACTGCTCGGCTCTGGCAGGGCCCCCAGCAAAAGCTAAGACCCCTCCTAGACCCAGTACTCTTTGGCTCTGATCACCCAGGTTCTCCCTAGAGCAGGAGACATCTAGACCACCTTCAAGGGCTTCCCCTCACCTGCACTCCTGGCCGATGTCGGCAGCTTCATCTTCAAGGTCAACCCGTAGTCTTAGTGAGGCCGAGATGGACAGGATGATGTGGAAGTTCATCCACACCCAGATCCAGATGGGAGTCTTGCCAGCTGCCTCTTCTCTGGAGCGAGGAGCTCACAACCTTTCTTCACCCCTATCACCCCTTCTCCAATCCAGCCATCTGTTTTGGAGTCTTTGGATCCGAGGGCCCTTGGGGTCAGATGGTTGGCACCAACAGTACCCGGTACCTCGACACCAGCCATTGCCTTGAGCGTGTCTGATCTGACCAGTTCAGATCTGAGCTCTTAGAGCCATAGCCTTGGCATCAGATCCGAGGGGGTGCTGTCGGCTTCGAGCTTGTTGGAGCGCAGTCTCCCTCTCACCATCTTGGCTCCTGCAGTCTCGGCTCCGACTCCCCCATTGGATCCAAGGGGAGTGGCTCCTCTGCTCATTTCTCAGAATGTCTGCTTTGCTGTGGCTTTTGACATGATGGAGAAGGTCTTCTCGAATGCGTCGAGACCTCTGACCATCTCCTACTCGGACTCTGTAATGACTCCCTTGGCTCTGGGTACAGCCCCGACTCTCCTGTCCTCTCAGGGACAGCCTGTGCTTGATTTGCCTCAGGAAGCTCCTACTCAAGAGCAACTTGTTTGCGTGTCCCTTCCAGGGAGTCCCACTGAGGAGGCTCCTCGCAAACAGACATGCAAAAGGAGGCATTTGAACTCCTCTCCAGAGTCCTTCATGAATGACACCAACTTGGAGGAAGAGGAAGGTTCCCCCAGGTCATCCCCAAAAGATGTCTTCTTTGGTGACATCATGGAACTCCTTCACCAAAAGGGGAGTGGTATGGCCAAAAAACAACCCTGGAAGAGTCAGTGCTCCTAGAGGCATTCAGCACGGGCCCATCTACTTCCTGGGTGTCCCCTCCTGTAGACCCGCTTGTGGACCTGATAACATCTTGGGCATGGAAGGAACCGGACACCATGGGGGCTATTCCCAAGCATCCAGATAAAATTCTCAGTCCTCCACCAGACAGGGATAGCTGGAGTAAAGGGTCCCCAGTAGACGCTATGAAGGTGGCAGCCACCACAAAGAAAGAGCTTGCACAGGAGAGCACTACAGTCCATCCTCCTCACAGGAAGTTGAGGATTATGGACCTTTTGGAGAAGTGGGTGTATGCTTCAGCAACCTTTACTATAAGAGTGCTGAACTATATGGCACATGTCATCCGACTGCAGCATGACCTGGAGAAAGAGATCACTGAGTCGCCCCTGGAGTCCATGTTAGTGGAGGACAAGAAGACATTATCCTATGAATGGCCACTCTAAAGGCAGTAGCCAACACGTCCGTGCGCATCCTTTCCCATGCTATGGAGGCAGCCTCCAGGGTAGCTGGGTCTGGCGTTGCCATGAGGCTTCACACCTGGCAACAGCTGTATCAATTCTCCGAACCCTTCAAGGCATCCTTTGCTAATGCCCTCTATGATGGTTCTTTCCTGATTGGGAAGTCTGTGCATGACACACTGGTCCAGAGTGAGAAGGATGGGAAGACACTGTCTGCCATCAGGATCCACTTCTCCACCCCTCAAAGATCCTTCTCTAGGAATCAGCGAGGGACAAAGAAGATGTGGTTCCAGAAATCTCAGTTCTCCCGGAACACTCAGGACTCATCTTCCCACGGAGGCAGAGGGGTTCTGATAGGTGCCGGTCCAGAGGCAGTGGGGATCCGAGGAATTTTGGGTGGCGAGAACCATTCTTGGACAGGCCCATGCAGCAGCCCTGAGAGGCTGCCCAACTGCTCATCTCTGGAGGCAGTTGGGAGTCGCCTGTCGCTACACCCAACAGAGTGGGAGTCCGTAAGAACAGACCATTGGGTGTTGCAAATCATATCCAGAGGTTATTGCATCCCATTCATAGAGCCACCTCTCCCACCAAAACACCTCCTAGATGTTCCACCCATGCAAAGGGAAGTAGCAGCACTGGAAATAGACAAGCTGCTAAGAAAATGAGTCATCCAAGCTGTCTCCGCAGACCAGTCCAGATTGGGCATTTATTCCAGGTTGTTTTTAGTGCCAAAGAAGATGGGGGACCTAAGACCCATTCTAGATCTTTCCACATTGAACCTATCTGTAGCCATAGAAAAATTCTGGATTGTCACCCTTCAGTCCATCCTGCCCTACCTGCAGGAAAAAGATTGGATGTGCTCGATCGACCTCCAGGACGCGTACTATCATATCAAAATAAACAGGCGCTCCCACAGGTTTCTCCACTTCTGGCTGGGAGCCAATTGTTATCAGTTCAGAGCCCTCCCCTTTGGTCTCACCACATCCCCAAGGGTGTTTACCAAAGTGATGGCGGTAGTAGTGGCTCACCTGAGGCTCCAGGGAATTCAGGTCTTTCCTTAACTGGACGATTGGCTCCTTGCTGCCCCTACCAAGCTTCTGCTCTGCCAAGCCAGGGACTATTTCGTGGTATTAGCAAACAGTCTTGGCATTTCTGTAAACCTCAGCAAATCATCACTGACTCCAATCCAGACCCTAGATTTTATAGGAGCTCAGTTAGATACCACAAAAATGGAGGTTTACCTCACCCTGGAAAGGGTACACAATTTGAGACTTCATGTTTCCTATATTCTCCTGGCTCATCATCCCTCAGCAGAGTCAGTTCTGCGGGCTCTGGGTTCCGTGGCAGCCACAATCAATCTTCTACCCTTTGCACAACTTTGTATGTGAGTTTTCCAGTGTACACTAGCAGTTCAATGGTCTCTACAAGATCTACCTTTGTCCCATCCAGTTTGGATTTCATGGGCTTGCAGAGAGTCACTTCACTGGTGGATTCTATCCTCGGACCTTGTCAAGGGACGTCCCTTTATTCTATTCTTTCCCACAACCACATTGACCATGGACGCTTCCCAACTAGGGTGGGGGGACATTGCTTGGGCAGAACTGTCCAAGGCACATGGTCCCCTTCCGAGATCAATTTGCATATCAACATCCTGGAGATGAGGGCGGTTCTTCTAGCACTGCAGGCTCTTCATGCCAATCTTCCTCTAGGGACTATTGCTATGTAGACAAACTGTAGTGTAAACTGTAGTCTGGTATATCAACAAATAGTGTAGAATATAAAGGTGATGCTGTTGTGACTGGAACAAAGTAATAGAATAAAGCCAATAAATCCAACGCCAAAAAGTTTTATTGCAAACCTTTCAGGTAAAAAAACACCCTTCATCAGTGCAATCAAATTACAAATAAAATAACAGGATTTAAATAGGAGCATACAAAATCACATGATAACAGTCGGCCTATCCCAAACCCTCCATTAAGTTCACAAAGCATTTAAAAAGGTATTGCAGCATATTAAAATCTGTTTCCTAACTAAAATAGGCTTTATACTGACTGCGTTGTTTAAACCAGGTTTTAAATCCACTTGTAACCTTACTATCCATTCATATTCGTTACATTCCAATACATTATTCATGTCTCCACCTCTGATCTCTTTCTTTATTACATCTATACATCCATATGTACCAATGCATTAAGTAAACATATATCTGATACAGATTTAGAGCATCAGTTTAAGTTTAGAGTCATAGATGTAATAAAGAAAGATATCAGAGGTGGAGACATGAATAATGTATTAGAATGTAAGGACTATGAATAGATAATAAGGTTACAAGCAGATTTAAAACCTGGTTTAAACAACGCAATCAGTATAAAACCTATTTTAGTTAGGAAACAGATGCAAAATCTTTGAATTTTAATATGCTGCAATAACTTTTTAAATGCTTTGTGAACTTAATGGGGGGTTTGGGATAGGCTGACTGTTATGTGATTTTATATTCTCCTATTTAAATCCTGTTATTTTATTTGTAATTTGATAGCACTGATGAAGGGTGTTTTTTACCTGAAAGCTTTACAATAAAACTTTTTGGCATTGGATTTATTGGATTTATATCAACAAACAGGGCAGAACCCGATCCTACCCCCTTTGCTGTGAAACCATGAGAGTGTGGGAATGGGCAATCTCCACTGGCCGTTTTCTGGTGGCAATGCACATTCTGGAAAGGTGCAACATTCTGGCGGACAGGCTCAGCAGGACTAGTCTGATGCCTTGCAAGTGGCCTCTGAATCTTTCAGTAGTGGAACAGATCTTCCTCAAGTGGGGTCGGCCTTTCTACGATCTCTTTGCATCCCTTTCCAATGCGAAATGCAAGTTCTTCGCTATGAACCTCCCTCAGGGAGAAGCCCCCAGAGAAGTACTGGCTCATGCTTGGCCTCCTGGTCTTCTTTATGCTTAACCCCATTACCTCTCATTTCGATGTTTCTTCAGAAAGCTCACAGGTTTTGGAGCACAGTAATCCTCATTGCCCCATTCTGGCCTCGCCAAGTCTGGGTCCCTTCCCTTTGGTTCACCTGGTAGTTCCAACATGGATCTTGGATCCGGTTCCAGATCTCATTTCACATCCCTCAGGGATTCCTCATCCAGACCCGGACAGTCTGAAACTCACCGCTTGGCTGCTCCAGTTCCAGTAGTGATTAGGACTCCCAGTTTATCCTCTGTAGTTAAAACCATTTTGGTAGTGGCTCACAAGTCTTCTACCAGAAACATATATTGTAGCAAGTGGAAACAGTTCTCAATATGGGTCTCTTAATGGCACCTAGATCTGTGTATGGCTCCGATTTCTGGAATTCCTAGTGGATATCTTTCACCAAGGTGCTAGTTCCTCTACCATTAAAGTCCAACTGGCTGCCATCTCTAACTTCCATGTGGGGGAAAATATGGCGTCCCTGGCTTCTTCTAGACTTTGCAAGACCTTCCTTAAAGGTACCTTTCTTTTGAGACCCCCGGTGAAAGATCCAACACCTCCATGGGACCTCAACTTTGTACTTCAGGATCTAGTCTCTCCTCCCTATGAGCCTGCGGCGTCAGTAGATTTACAATGCCTGTCTTGGAAAACTGCCTTTTTGGTGGCTATCACTTCTGCTAGGAGGGTATCGGAAGTTCAAGCATTGTCCATTAAAGTTCCTTACGTGGTTTTTCATAAGGACAGGGTTTCTCTGAACACTAATCCTTCCTTTCTTCCCAAGGTGGCGTCAGAAACCAATATCAATCAAACTATCAATCCTTCTGTTTTCTTTCCAAATTTCCAAAATAGGGGTAAATACAAGTTACACTTATTGGACGTACATAGGCAACTGAGGTTTTATTTGCACAGAGCAAAATCTTTTCGCAAATCTGACCAGTTGTTTGTCCCCTATTCAAAACCATTTCTGGGTAAGCCAATTTCTAAGGTAACCTCTGATTGCTGGATTTCCCAATCTATCATGCGAGTATATCCTGATAAAGGCATTTCCCCTCCGGGGCAGGTGAAAGCCCACTCCACTAGGTCCATGATCACCTCAGCGGCTTTTTGGTCTAGGGTGTCGCTGGATGACATTTGTTCTGCAGCTACTTGGTCATCATCTCATACCTTCATATCTCATTACAAATTGGACAATGTTTCCAGGAGTAGGGCATCCTTTGGCTCTGTGGTGTTCCGGAATATTCTTCCATGAGGGCCACCCAGGTGTTGGTTACTGGGGCCTCTGTTCTACAGGTTGAAGACCAAATTAAGTCAACTACTTCAGATAAAGAAGTTATGTACTCACCATAGCTTTCCATCTGTGTAGGTGTACTTCATTTGTCTTCAACCATCCCCACTCCTTCCCCCTGACCTTGTCTGTAGTGTTCTAACCTTGTATATGGGAGAGGAGTACTATGGTGGCTCTCTGGTTATGCTTGGCCTGGTTCTTGGGAGCCATTAGTGGTAAGGTCTGATTGGGACTGGCTTATGCTTTCTTGTGCAACAAATTCAATCTGAGGGAAGGAAGGAGACAGGTCAGCTTTATGGGTTAGGGGAGAAGCTTGGAGCTCAGATCAGATGCTAATGGTGCGGCCATCTCCGATCCGATTCTGATCCATATACCCACAGGTTGAAGACAAATAAAGTACAACTACTCAGATGGAAGGTTATGGTGAGTACATAACTTCTTTTTCTTTAAATACAATACTTTTTAGTGGTTAACATACTTTGAAATGGTTTTTGCTGTTTTTTAGCGGTTTGGAAGGGTTTGAGAGATTGATATGTAAAGTACAGATGGCTTGGATTAACTCTTGGATTTTTTATGTGTGAATTATAGCTGATAAACTGTTCATTTGCAAGCCCTTGTCATGAAGACCAGCTTGAAGCAGTTTTACTAGAATCATGAGCACTTTTGTGATCCTGCAAAAGGTCTAAAATTCTAAGAACTATCCAGGTTACTTCCCTCTGTCTAAAAGCAAATAATCATAATATTTTGACTCATATGCTAAGATGTGAATGAATGCAAGTTAGATAATAAGCAAAAGACAGTGAATTGCATTCTAAACCACTGTCAGTTATTACATAGTTCTGAATGTTTGCAGTAAACCAAAAGGATAGTTTATATATTAGCCTACAGAATGACACTTCTGATAACAAATTATGATTGTGTTTCTCTGTTATTGTCTATTTTTAATGATAACAAAACTTAATATCTCAGAACAATTTATTATGAAAGTCTGATTCTTAAAAGGGAAGATTTTTCAGATGTTTGTTCAGATACTATTACACATAACATTTAAGGACTGATTCTGACAGTAGTACTAGATTAAAAAGCATCAAATATATAAGGGTAAATATAAATGTTCCATTATATGACACTCTGCACTAGGATTATAGCTACAATATAAAACCTAGGAGTAAAGCAATAGTACAAGACATAGTATACAACCAGAAATAGAAAGAGATCAGAATAAGTAAATATGTATATAGTTAAAGAATATCAACAAATCTACAAGGGTGGGAGGGTGGCACAGCGGTTAAGGTGTTCACATTATAAGCACAATGCACAGGGTTTGATTCTCACATGAGGTAATTGGCTGGGATTAGAATGGCCCACAAGGACAGTTACCCTGGTACTAATTTATGAACTTATGAACCTGTGAACAATTTTGCACATAGTAAATAAAATTGAAAAATATAACATCATCTGACCTATAAATTAATAAATATGAAAATAACAACTGACTTCCTCCCTATATTAGACCATGGAGATAATGTGAGGTACAGGGAAAGATGACTGTAGAGTTATTCAGTTTTGTCAAGTTATTATAAAGATTCTGAACACCTGTTAACTTTTCTTATTCATAATAACTCACTGATGGACTTTGTTTAAGATGATGCATATTGTAAATATGAGACACATTAATATGAACCAGAAGCATGAGCTCAGATTTGCTAGTCTAACGGAGAGCTGAGAAGTAGTTTGTTTGTCTTTTTCAACAAACTGGGAATACATTATTCCATGGTAGAATGTTTTAGGGTTATATCATTAGGTGATTTTTTTATTTGTTTTAAATGTTTTGCCCATAGCTGAAGTTTTTACAATATTATATATACAGTATATAAAAGTTTTGTATACGTGTGTGTTTTTTTTTTCTCTATTATATAAATGCCTGAGTTTAAATGCATATATATTAATATTAATGATACTAATCTAATGAGGGGGAGTCTGTTCAAATACTTGCAATTACAGAAAGCTCAAATAGTATTTGTACAGGAAACACATTTGCTTAATAAAGGTGCAAATGAACTTACATGAACCTATGAACATATAAACCTATGAATTATTTGGTTTTATCAGGTTCTGGCTTTCAGGCTTCTTTGACCCTTATTTTATGGAACAACTCACCAGGAATGCCTAAAATAAAAGATACCTATGTTGATAAAAATGGTATGTTAAGCATTGTTATAATTGACTGGAAAAGAAAACTATATACATTGGTGATCTCTTATTGGGTTCCAGGGGTTGAAGGTAAAGATGCAAAAAAATTACTTAGACATTGCATGAAAAGTAAAGGCATAATGGTTAGTGACTTTAATTGTATTTTATCAGACAGAGATTCCACTGCAGATAGAAAGCCGAGAATCACATATTCAGCTAATCACTTGACAAATTTTGTACATCTAATGAATTTAAAGTATATATATATATATATATATATATATATATATATATACACACACACACATACACACACACACACACACACACACACACATATATATATATATATATATATATATATATATATATACATACACACACACACACACACACACATATATACATATATATATATATATATATATATATATATATATATATATATATATACATATATAAATATATGCCAATGAAAACAAACTCACTTCAGTTTATCCATTATTCATATAGATATGTGTGACAATGTGAGGTATTGACAGTAGAAGTTGGGCAGTGGATGTGTAATATATACCAACACAGCTAGCTGGAATTTTGTGAAGAAGTGTATGTCATTTGTATATCAAACTGATTTGTACAGATGCTTGTGTTGAAAAGTGTATTTGTAAAACTGCTTGTATTAAAAATGTACCAACAGTGGGTCCTGACTGTAGTGTAACTGAGGAAATGTATAATAGAGGATATAGATGATACTGGAAGAGAAGAGGTTAATCTCAACCTCAGCTCAGCTCTTGGTTCCAACACTATGAGGCTTGAGGGAGGTAGCTAAGGAGGCACCTGATTCTCAAGGAAAAGGGGAGTCTGTATACTGGAACAAAGGGTTACTGTGTAGAAAGCGGACCCCTGAGGGGGGGCTAGAGGGTGAGGTAATACAGCAGTTTGTAGTGCCTAGATCTTACAGTCTGGCATTTCTAGCCGTAGCCCATGACATTCCTTTTTGCAGGTCATATGAGCATAAAGCATACCAAGAGGAGTATTATGCAGAACATTTATTGGTCTGGGATTGCAAGGAATGTAACAGGGTACTGCAGGACCTGTGAGCAGTGCCAAAAAGTAGGCAAGGCAGGAGACAAGGTCAAAGCTCCTTTGATGCCTTTGCCTGTGATCAAGGAGCCATTTCAGAGGGTAGCTTTTGATACTGTGGGGCCTTGAAGTATCCCAAGTTCCTCAGGGAGGAAGTATATCCTAGTAGTAGTAGATTATGCTACTAGATACCCTGAAAAAGTGGCTCTGTCCTCAATCAAGACAGAGAAGGTGGCAAATGCTTTGTTAGAGATTTTCAGCAGGGTAGGTTTCCTGAGAGAAATGCTGACTGACAGTAGTGCCAATTTCATGTCAGACCTGCAGGCTTGTCTATGAGAGCAGTGTGGGGTGAAGCACCTAGAGACTACTCTTACCATTCCTAGACTAATGGTCCTGTGGAGAGGTTAAACTCTACACTAAAGACCACGCTATGACAATTTTGAGACCAGTTTAAGAGAGAGTGGGACAAATATTTGCCTGATCTGCTGTTTACGTATATAGAGGTACCCCAAGAATCCACAGGATTTTTACCCTTTGAGTTGCTGTATGGACATAGGGTGAGGGGGCTTTTAGATTTGATCTGTGATGACTGGGAGGTTGAGTGTGAATCCTACAAAGAGTCTGTTGTGGCATATGTCCTAAACCTCAGGACCAGGCTTAGGGAGTTTTAGGGCTTGGCCCTGTAGAACCTGGTAGGAGCCCAACAGCAGAAAAAAGGTTTAGTATGACAGGAATGCTTGAGCCTGAGACCATGCTGTGGGAGAGCAGGTTATGGTTCTCATTCCTCCAGACACAATAAGCTACAGGCAGCTTAGGAGGGAACCTTCAAAGGGGTAAGGAAGGTCAGTGATGTTAACTACATGATTGAACTGCTAGGCAGGAGGCAGGGTACAAACTGTACAACGTTAACATGATGAAGTCTAACTATGATATGGTGGCCCTTGTGCTAACTATTTGCAGTAGATGACAGGAGGAATCTGAGGGGGATCTATGTCTACATTTAACCAGCCAGCAAAATGCCCAAGTTGCTAAGATGGAGCCTAGGGTTGCAGACATATGACATAAAAGTGCAGCACTGTAGTGGCATCAGCAATGCCAATGAAGAGGTGTTCTCAAGACAGGGTATGGGTTAATGTATTTCCAGACAGACTCATTGCTCTCAATCAATGTTTCTCCCAAGTCACTTGAAAAACTAGCTTGAGTCTTTAAAGGGGAGAAATGTGACAATGTGAGGTATTGCCAGCTATGCCAGTAGAAGTAGGGCAGTGGATGTGTAACATATGCCAGCACAGCTAGCTGGAATTTTGAAAAGAATTATATGTCATTTGTAAATCAAATTGATTTGTACAGATGCCTGTGTTGAAAAATGTATTTGCATAGCTGCTTGTGTTGAAAATGGACCAATTGTGGGTCCAAACTGTATTGTAACTGAGGAAATGCTAATAGAGGATACTGGAAGAGAAGTTAATTTCAGTCCAGCTAACTTTGAAAAATAGTAAGAAATTACTCAATTTAGGCCATAAAGATCATATCTTACAATTCTGACTGCAGCCAGAGAACAGTTTATTAGCTCTTGTAAGAAGGTCAGAAGTGTTTACGGTTTTATAGCTTCCAGATACTATAACACATCTCAGCAAAGCTCTCACTGTGTGTATGGTAACACATATGTGTGAGATTCGGGGTCAGTTGCTAGGAAAGGGGGTATAATGGGAACCAGAAGTCAGATGACCATATATATGTGATGTCATTCTGTAGTCTGTCACTAAAATTATGTTTTTTAATACTAGATGAGACTGAAGTCTCAGAGCAGTCTGCTTTTGGAACCTGACAAAGAAAACCACTCACTTACTTCATCTTGCCTTGCTCTAGTAAGTGACCAGGGATTAGTCATTCTTTAGACCAGTCAGGAAAATATAGTGAGATTAAGTTAAGTACTGTTTTTTGTGCATCTCTGTGAATCTATTCATCTGTGTTATTTTAATATTTCTTGTGATCAAAACTCTGATGTTTATTGTAAATAGATATTTAGTACTTTCATTTTTTTTATTGTTTGATTGTTTGTTACAGGTTGAGGAGACCCTGGAGAGGCGAAGATATGCTCTAGGGAGGAGAGGAATGAAAGTCAGCTGGACTAAGATGGAATATATGTGTGAATGAAAGGGAGGATAGATGAATGGTGAGAATGCAGGGAGTAGAGTTGGCAAAGGTGGATGAGTTTAAATACTTAGGATCAACAGTCCAGAGTAATGGCAAGTGTGGAAGAGAGGTGAAGAAGAGAGTACAGGCAGGCTGGAGTGGGTGGAGAAGAGTGTCAGGAGTGATTTGTGACAGATGAGTACCAGTAAGAGTGAAAAGGAAGGTCTACAAAAGGGTAGTGAGACCAGCTATGTTATATGGGTTGGAGACAGTGGCACTGACAAAAAGGCAGGAGTCAGAGCTGGATGTGGCAGAGTTAAAGATGTTAAGATTTGCACTGGGTGTGATGAGGGTAGACAGAATTAGGAATAAGTATATTAGAGGGTCAGCCCAAGTTGGACAGTTTGGAGACAAAGCCAGAGAGGTGAGATTGCGTTGGTTTGGACGTGCTGAGGAGGGATGCTGGATATATTGGGAAAAGGATGCTAAGGATGAAGCTGCCAGGTAAGAGGAAAAGAGGGAGGCCTAAGATAAGGTTTATGGATGTAGTTAGAGAGGACATGCAGGTGGCTGGTGTGACACAGCAAGATGCAGAGGACACGAAGAAATGGAAACAGGTGATCCGCTGTGGCGATCCCTAACCGGGAAAAGCCGAAAGAAGAAGAAGATGTTCTTTTATTGCTTATTATTACATATGTTCAAACCTTTCATTGTTGCTGGTTCTTTAGAGAGTATTTTAAGCTTTGAGAGTACTCATACCTATTTGGTGACTCTGTGGCCACTCCTGAAAGCCTTCTGCATTGGTCAAACACTATCACTTGTATTAATAATTCCAATCACTATAATTGGGTACCCTTGTAAGAGCCTTAGAGTAGCTGGCTTTGGAGTGTCTGCTGGTAGTGTAACTACCTTATAGTCTGGGCAGAAGGGGGCATAACTAGTAAATCTGTGCCAGCCTTTCCCAGGTGTGTGTGAGTTTGTGTGTGTGTGTGTGTGTGTGTGTGTGTGTGTGTGTGTGTGTGTGTGTGTGTGTGTGTATGTGCAAATCAAATCTCCAAGAGTGTATGCTTGTCAGCTGCTTGGAGCAGGGACAAGAAGCACCGGTTTTGCAGAGAGGGAGCTGGAAGACTTGGCTTTGGCAGTCGCCTGAGGACTCAACTCTATAGCTGTGCCAGTGGGGAGTCTTACTGGGGACCTGGAGGGAGACAGAGAGAGAAATACATACCCCAGACTGAATGTGTTCCCTATGTGGTCTTAAGGGAAATTGTGCTTGATGCAGAGAGCTGCATCTGGAAATTCTGGATGTATCTACTTTTGCTCAAAGTGAATGTCCTTCTCCAGTGTCAGAGGTGAACATTCTGGGTCCTTGATTACTGGCCCTCAGTGGGGACATCACAATATGGAACACAAACAAATATTCATTACATTTTGTCTCAATCTTATCTGATGTTGTCAATTTTCATTCATTCTTCAACTAATGAGATTGGATCCAATCCTCAGATCCAAATTGACAGTTTTAGTAGCTTGTGGCCACCAACAAACTCTCAACCTCCTTCCCTACCTATAATGCACCACCTCTAACATCCCTTAGATCTCATTTGCCTCTTTAGCATTTAGACATGGTTACCTTCAGCTCTTGAGTCTTCAGTGAGAGATAAGTCAATTTTCCATATTTCCTGTATGAAAAACTTTACATATAACTATTCCTTTAATCTTTCTTTTCCAGTTTAAAGTATTACTTCCCTTATCTTTCTTGTATTTTGAGTGTAAAACTTTTCTACCATCATGGTAGGCCTATCTCCTTCCCTTTTACCCTTCTTTACACAGTGTAATCTCTGTTATTACCATTATTTGTATTCTTTCTTTTCTAAAAGTCTTTTTCTTGTAGTTATTAAATACCATTGCTGGTGTTTTCTTTCTCATATTTTCATTTCTGCCTATTAAAAAAGTTTACTTTAACTTCTCTCTCTGTTAACTAGGAAAATGTCTGAAAAGGGTTCAGCAAGTTTTAAAAAATGTGACAAGCGTGGGCACAAGTTACTTTTGTCTGATGCCCGCATGCTTTGTGTGCATTGTTTAGGACCAGAACTATAACTTTTATAATTGTTGAAGTAGCATACAATTGAATATCGGGGAATTCTATTCCACCATTATCCCATCCTTTTCTGTCCCAATCAAAGGAAACTATTGGTTTATTAGGATACCAAAAAAAAAAAAAAAATTAAACAGAATATAATTTATTTTCTTCATCAATTTTTCTGGTTGCAATAGTACTAAAGACTGTAAGATAAACAATATTTTATGGAGAATTACCATCTTAATAAGCATTAATTGTTCTTTCATGGTAAAGAAGATTTGTTCCAATTTGTGACTTAACTTAAAATTTTTTCAACAACCTGTTGAAAGCTTGTTTGTGTCATTTCTTTATCATAAGACATAATGGTTATACCAAGGTATTTAATTTGATTGCTATTCCAATTGAAGTAAGAATATTTTTATATGATTTTTTTATTATTAATTTGTAATGTACTTGTTTTATTATGAGTAACTCTTAAGTTCAAGATTTCTTCAAACTGACTCATAGAACTAATTATATATTCTAATAAATTTTCTATATTTCCTATTGTTAGTAAAATATCATCAGCATAGAGTTGAATATGTAGTTTGAAATCTTCTTTTATTTTTACCATTAATGTTCTTATTGGATCTGGTTCTAAAGCTAATGCAAAAAGTGAAGGTGATAAAGGATAGCCTTGTTTTGTGCCTTTTTTAATTGAAAGGAATTAGAAAGAAAACAACCCATTTTAACATGAGCACAAGCGTTATTGTATAACAACCCATTAACATAAGCACAAGCGTTATTGTATAACTTTGAAATTAATTAAATTAGCTCGGGTGAGAAATTATACACTTTTAAGTGTTTTGAGAAATTATACACTTTTTTTAATCAGGTATGACAAATTAACTGAGTCAAAAGCCTTATCTAAATTCACAGTAATAATAGAAAGTTATTTTTTATTTTTATTTCCCTAGTCTATTAGTGTATGTATTCTTATTATAGTATCCTGCAGTTGTATATTTAAAATAAATCCAGTTTGATCCTTGTTAATTAGTTTAGGTAAAACTAGATTAATTCTGTTAGCTAAAATGGAAGTGAACAACCTATAGTCCACATTTAAAAGTAAAATGGGTCTGCATGAGGAGCACTTTGTAAGATCCTTATCTTGTTTTAAGCTAGGTGACATAAGGAAATATTTCCATGATAGGGGGACTTTAGCAGTTGTTTTTATTAGCCTGTAGACTATATAATATTTTAACTACATCATCTAGTAGTATTTTATATAGTTCTGGTATAAGACCATCTAAGCCCAATGCTTTATTCTTTAACTTTATTTGATCTTTTATTTCTGTTGAAGTGAACAGTCTGCTATTTTTTATTTGTTCAATTGATATTGTATTATTTTTATTTCCTTTAGAAAAGTTTCAACTATATCATCATTATCTAGGTTATTTGTATTATTATTAATATTATCCTACACTATTTTAACCCCTCAAGAATACCTTTAATATCTGTTTTTCTTTCTTTCTTATTTATATGTGTTATGTGTTATAATTTCTTTGATATGATATAGTTTATTGATTACATTTGATCTAAGAGGTAATTTTATGCTAACTTAAAGGGTTTACCGAATCTGCTTAAAATTTAAGTTTTTCCATGTTTGTTGAAATTTTATGATTTAGACATGCATATTTTGTATTTAAGTTTTTAAGTTCAGACTGACTGATAATGTCATTTGATTTTAGATTTAACTTTAGAGTGTCTATTTTAGCCTGTAGGATGTTCAGTTCTTTGTCCCATTTTCTGTTTTACTTATACCAGATTGTAACTCTTCCCTTTAAGTAAGCCTTTAGTGAATCCCACAGGACAATGTCAGATACTTCACCACTCATATTTATTTATAGGAAATTTTTGATCTCTTTAACATACCAATCCTTGAATCCTTTTATTTTAAAAATATACACCAGTAAGCTCCTGTGATGTATTCAATTGTCAGCTTTTTAAAATAATATTAAAGATTATAGCATCATGGTCTGATACTGGACATGAAACTCTTGAAACTTCTCTGATATGTGATAATAGATTGTTTGAGACAAATTTTTTATCTATATATGTTTGTGTTCCATATCTATATGAATAATGGGTAAATTCAAGTGAGTTTGTTATCTTTAACTCATATATATCCTTTAAATTCATTAGATTTAAACTAAGTGTTTGGCTGAAGATATGATTCTCAGCTTTCTATCTGCAGTGGAATCTTTGTCTGATAAAATTATGACTTCACCTTTCATGTAATACGCTATAGTGTCTAAGTAATTTTTTACATCTTTAGCTCTAACCCCTGGAATCCAATAAAAGTTAACCAATGTATATAGTTTTCTGTTCCACTCAGTTCTAACAATGCTTAATTTTTTATCAACATAGGCATCTTTTTCTGTAGGCATTACTGGTGAGTTTTTCCATAAAATGAAGGTGCCTCTTCTTTTCACTTGAAAACCAGAACATGCTAAAACCAAATAATTATTTAATGGAAGTTTATTTGCATCTTTATTAAGTATGTGTTTCCTGTAGAAATACTATTTGAGCTTTATGTAATTGCAAGTATTTGAACATACTTCCCCTCTTTACTGCATTATTCATTCCATTAATATTAATAGATATGGATTTAAAATCAAACATTTATATAAGAGAATAAAAAAAAATGCAGGTATAATGATGTCACATTTATATATAGAACTTATTACATACTTTATATATAGCAATATGAAATCTTCAACTACGGACAGAACTTTTGAAAGAAATAAAAAATTACCTCATGATATAACCCTAAAACATTTAACCATGAAATAATGTATTCCTGGTTTGTTGACAAAGATGAACAAACTACATCTCAAACTCTCCATTAGACTAACTATGCTTAGCTCATGCTTCTGACTCATATTAATTTGTCTCATATTTTTAGTATGCTTCATCTTAGAAAAGCTGGTCTATGAGTTATTATGAATAAGAAAACGTTAAACAGGTGTTCAGAATCTTTATTATAAGTTGACCAAACTGAATATCTCTACAGACATCTTTCCCTGTACCTCATATTATCTCCATGGTCTACTATAGGGAGGAAGTTGGTTGTCATTTTCATATTTATTAATTTATAGATCAGATGATGTTATATTTTTCTATTTTATTTACTACCTGTAAAGTTGTTCATAGGATCATAACTTCGTAAATGGCTATCTGCCCTTGAGAGTCATTGCAAGCCCAAACAATTACCCTTTGTGAGAATCAAACCCTGAACCTTGTGCCTATAAGGTAAATAACCTTAACTACTATGCCAACATCCCACACTTGTAGACATATTTATATTCTTTAACTGCATACATATTTACTTATTCTGATCTCTTTCTATTTCTGTTTGTAGTCTATGTTTTTTACTATTACTGTATTCCTGTTTTATATTTTAGCTATAATCCTAATGTAGTATATCATATAATAGAATATTTAGATTTACCCTTATTTATGTGATAGTCTTTAATCTAGTAACTGTTAGAATCAGTCATGTTTTCCTTAAATGTTCTGTCTAATAGTACTCGAAAAATCTTCCCTTTTAAGATACAAACTTTCCATAATAAATTCTTCTGAGATAGTAAATTGTGTTATAATTAAAAAAGGCAATAACAGAGAAACACAATCCTACATTTTTATTAGAAGTATCTTTCTATAGGCTAATATATAAAATATCCTTTTTGTTATACTGCAAGCATTCAGAACTGTTTAATAACTGACAATGGTTTAGAATGCAATTCACTGTCTTTTACTTATTATCTGCCTTGTATTCATTGACATCTTAGCATATTATTCAAAATGTTATGATTATTTACTTTTAGACAGGATCATAGGATCATAGAATCATAGGAGATTACTAGGCTATCAACCCGGAGGTCATTTTAAACCTAGCCATTTCAACCCAATGAAATACCATAGAAGTACTAGTCAATACCCAAGATTGCATTTAGTGGTGACTACCCATGTCCAGGAGGGTTGTGGGTGCTATCCCTGGTAAGAATTTTCAGTGCGCTATCCACTCATCCAGGTTCCTCTTGAACAGTGTCATACAGGTGCTCTGTTTCTCATGAATTGGCAGCCTGTTCCAAAGATGTGGTAGTCACTGGAAGATAAATCTGTCCCTCCAGCATGTCCTATTTAAGTCACAGGTCATATTTTGGTCCCTGGAATGGGTAACCTGGACGGTTGCATGTCAAGTATAGTATCAGTAGCAAACATTCAAAACTATGTAATAAATGACAGTGGTTTGGAATGCAATTCTATGTCTTTTGCTTATTATCTAACTTGTATTTTTTGATATCTTAGCATGTTGTTGTTGTTTGTCTTTTGGCTTTTCTCGGTTAGGGGTCGCCACAGCGGAACTCTGGTCTGTTAATGATTGGCAGTTAGTTTTATGGTGTCGAGTTGCCAGCCCGATGCCCAACCTTCAATGAAGGCATGCCCATTCAACGCATGTCTTTCGAATGCCCACTCAACCATGGGGAGGATATGCAGACTCTACACAGAAGGCAGTCCCAACCCAAACCGAGAATCGAACAGGAGAACCTCTTGCTGTGAGGCAACAACGCTACCGCTGCACCACCGCAGAGCATATGATTCAAAATATTATTGTTATATACTTCTAAACAGGAAGAAGTAACCTGGACATTTCTTAGACGGTTAAGAACTCCCACAGCATCACAAAAGTGCTCATGACTCTTAAGTTGCTTCAGCTGGTTTTCATGATAAGGGCTTGAAAATGAACAGTCCATCAGTTACAATTCACATAAAAACTACAAGAAGTCAATCCAAGTCACATCTGCATTACACATCAATCCCTCAAACACCTCCAAACCACTAAAAAAACAAAAACATTTCAAAGTATGTTAACCACTAAAAAGCTATTGTATTTAAATAAATAACATAATGATTCAGAAATCACTACTTGCTTGATATGTTTAATATAAAGCAGACTGTGATTTTTTAAGGGAGACATAGCTTACAAACTTGCATTAAAAGAATCTCAGTTATGTGTGATCCAGGTTTAACTGTGTAAAAGTGTGAATGTTACTCTGTTTATTTATCATTCTAATAATAACTTTTATATATTTTTTTCTACTTTGTTTATAATATAGCATGTCTTTCCTGGATGCTATTTCATGTCAAGTATGCTATCAGTAGTAAATTACTGGACATTTTTAGAACCCAGAATATAACTTAACATGCCTCTTTGGTGCCATTTGTTGCATCTTGTATTATATTTAATAGTACATTAGTCAACTATGCAAAAATATCATAAAGTGTGCCACCTAACATAAGTTTCATCCTAATAATGATTAACTTTTAATAAAATTAATAGTTTAACCATTTAAACTTTAAATGAAAATAAATGTCTTTAATTTCATATTTAGCTAAAAGAGTCAAACTCTAACATTTTAAAAAGGGAACTAGTAACCATTTGAAGTAAGGGAACAAATAAATGATTTACCTTGTAAAATGTAATATGTAGCACCTGTTCATAAGTATTCAAGCACTCCTTTAAAATAATAAGAATTCATAACCATGAAATACATTGATTTTCATTTTTTTCTTCAGTTTTTACTGTTTTGGTCTTTTATTAACCAAGCATCTCTTGTTGCATTTCCCTTCAAAGATGTTTATAGAGTCCAGTCCATTTTTTCTGTTTTTGTAGGATTTTATTTTTCTGTATAAAGTCCATTGCCTCTTCCAAGGCATTAAAAATGTTCTTTCCTTCTGGAATGTGAATCCTTATTTATGTTGGAAACAAGATTTGTGCTTAATATTACATTTCTTTAATCTTTTCACAAGTGGAACACATGATTTTCTCTTTGGCATCACTAATGTTGAATAGTCATTGCCAAATCTTATATTATTTTTGTTAATTTTAACTGGATAATTAGTCCATGCAGTTTTAAAGATTAAATCCTTATCTTGACTTGAGAAAAATCTTACAATCAATAACCTTGGTGAATGTGTTTTTTTTTTTAAAGATGAGTTGGAAACTGATCTATGTGCCCTTTTGATGCCAAAGGAAAAAGCTTCAGACAGGTTCAAAGTTTTAGGCAGACAGATATTAAAGAATGAAATTATACTGTATCCCTATTCTTTTTCATGAATCCTATACATCCTTGATGTTATTCCTTCTAGATCTGTTCTCTAAGTCTTCCATTTTTTCCCAGAATAAGTTGTTTTGTTTCAGAAGAAATTCAATATCATTGTTATTTTCAAGTAATCTTCCATCAAAATCAGACATTGCCTCTTCTATAATCGAGATTTGTGATGATTGTTGTTTAAGAGATTAACATCCCTTCAACTTGTTTTTTGCATTTCTCTTTAAAATTGTCCATGCTGCTTTCTAATGTATCTGTATTTACAGCTCAGCTAACTCACTGATGTTAGTTAGTATAGCCTGTATGTCTTTTTTCATAGAACTGTCCTACATACCTCTCAACCTGTTAATGCAAAAAATATGGACAAAGCTTGACAAAATGGGGGTACAAATAGGGACATATTTTAAATATTCCTCTTATAAACTTAGAAAAATGCTAGAGTAACAGGATTTGTTTTAATATACATTTTAGGAAGGATTTGAAGTCTGAAACTCAAGTGTATGTCATTGTTTAGTGACTTAAATCCTGAGATCATTCCAGTGATTTGCTAGGAAAAAAGAGAAACAGGCCAAATGGTGTGATGCCGGTTCCCCATGGTCAACATTTTAATGTCGATCATATAGTCTCGGCCATATGATTGTCGACATTTTGAAATGCTCACCATTAGAAGGGGACATGCAGGCCAACATTGAAACCAAAAATGCATTGAGTGCATCGATTTGAGTTTTAGTTTGCAAGAACATTTTAATTCATTCTACAACTGCACAGTTTATCCTAATTAGCAGTAATAGTAGGTTAAAATGGACACCAGTAACTAGAGAATAAAAGAGTGAATGAACATCAACAAGTAAGGCAGTAGTAATATATTTAATAATAAAATGACAAAAAGAACACTTTATTACATAAAAACAACCTCCTGCTCCGCCTGCTATAAGCCCTTACAATAAGTATTAAAAGAATAGAAAAAAGGAATGATAATATATAGTATCCAGTAATTACAGCACAGCAAATTACAACACAGAAGGTATTAACAAAACCTTAAACTCAATTCCATTATGTTTTGAAGACCTAAAGTACCAAACTTTAAAATAAATGTACTTTTTCTCATCAAGAACTATTCATTATTGGTTCTGCTATTTCTATGGCTTAAAATAAAATGTTTAAAGATAATAACTATCAAATTATCTGCTACACTTGGATATAGTTTAGCAAAATGTGTGACCATAAAACTTTTTTAATTTAATATTTGTGACATGCTTCTACATTCTTATCTTAATTTTTACAGATGTCTGGCAAATACTAATGAGGTTACAGGAGCATGCCAGGGCATAAATTACATACATTACATAAATTACATAAATTGCACTGCAATTAAAGAGACCCACATTATTAAAAAAGATCTTAAATATTTTACATCATGATTGCATTACATTTGCTCTCAGTCAAAAACAGAAACAACATTTCAGTAAAACTTAAACAACTACAAAAAGCATCAAAATAGACCCCCTGCAAAAATATAAACAGCAATCTCTACTATAAACCACATGCACTTTAAAACTAATAGCAAAAAATACATATGTTTGCTTATCCCACTAAAAATTATTGTTGTGACCAATAACAACTGAAAGTAAACCTGACTGGTATGTACAATTAACGGTTTACTATCATAAATTTGAAAATCAGAAAAAAATGTGTCTGCATTTTCGAATTTATACATCGGAAATGAACATTTCCGAATTAACCTAAAGTCGAAAACAGCTGTGTATTGTCGAAAATGTCGCTCGCGACAATTACACAGCACTCCACCCATCCCGTAACTACCTACCTTCCTAGCCTATGCTGACAGTTATGCAGGGCAAGCCCCCTGCACCCCCAAGGGCAAGCCCCCACACACCCCCTACCTTAATATTCCAACTCCCAGATCGCACTACAGTGAGGAAAGGGATGTATTTCCCTAACCGCACTGTACCACGATCCCCTCACATGAGCGAATGTTAGAATTGCGAATGCACAGTCCATTTGCAATGGTAACGTTCGCTCACATCGCCTGCCGAAATATGAAGTATTCGAACATCTGTTGTTCGAATACTTCATAACCATCTTCTCTGCGTGTCGGCATTGTGATAGTAAACCACAATTAACTGCACCCATTAAAACACCTAGCTAACTGTATTTTCTTACATTCAGAAAACTACAGCTTAAAAAGGCTAACTTTCTTCCCCTCTAGTTATCCTGAAAATATTTTAAGTGGATGTCTGCACATCCACATTCCAGAGATGTGAGGGCAGTGTCACCACACCCAAAATAGTAAGTATACTAACTCCATGCAATACCCATGTAGGGAGTTCAGCACCCCCACCCCCTGCTAATCATATATATATATATATATATATATATATATATATATATATATATATACCAATTCCAGGATCATACAATGGGGAAAGGTTAAATTCCACATTCAACATTTTATACCCTCAACATTTTGTACTTTCAACATTCTGGTGTAGAACCAGTTGTGTATATATCTATATATATATATATATATATATATATATATGTTAAAGGCACTCATTATTACACAACACACTCAATTTCAAGTTATAAATCCACATTTATTACTGGTTCATTTAGCAAACCCAAAACAGAGTCATAGTTCCCCTCTTGGCTTTATCAGAGTTATGAGTAAACAAGAGATGTATGGGTTTATATAAACAAATCCAATCATATGACCAGTGACTCATTAGTATTACTTAATGATAACAATAAAAAGTAAAATAAACATAACAATTTTTTACATTAATATTCAGCAAACATAGTAACATAGCATATATGCCCTCTCATGCTCTACGTGAGAGAAGAAAAAAGCTCAGTCCTGCTATCTGACATTCCTACCTAATAGGAGGAGCACTGTATCCTGAAGTCCTAGACATATGCTCTCACACACTACATGAGAGCAAAAAAAACATAAACCCCACTTTTACAATTAGTGGATTGATCTTTATTAATTAAGGCAGAGGAGAGAAGAAGAGAAGTAGAGATAGAAACAGTGTGTTAGGTGATATGTCCTGTGGTGAAGCAGGAGCATTTGGCTTGGATAAAGGAGTCCATGACCTTGACTGTGAACCACCTAATCAACTTGAGATTGACTTTCAGCTTTCCAGAATCCTGCCTAATCTTTAATATACCTGTGGTCTTCCTAGGATTTCACCTAGAAGAGATAACCGGACACTTTTTCCTATCTCTGGAGAGAGTTCAGTAGCTGATACTTGTGTTTTTTTACCTGGCTGAAAAGGTTACAGCTGGAAAACATTCTAGAACCATAGATCACGTTACTATTTATTCACACAGTGCCTCTAGTCAGGCTGTCCATGAGAAAGATTTTTGGAACCAACACTATGCATCCCCTTCACCATGCGGTATTACTTTTTGCTGCCTCTCAGAGAGGATTTTCATGATAGGCAAATCAGTTGAAGCTCAATTCAAGCAGCTTAATGGTCCATCTCAAAGAGTAATATACACTGACTACAGCTGCATCAGACATCATGTGGGAGATGCACTCACTGCACCTAAAACTGAATGAGACCTGATGCGGGACCTTACTAACCAGACACTTCAGGGATAAAGGGAAATATAGCTCTACTATTGACTTAGAAATTTTCATTTTATAGTTAAGCCAGGTAGTCTGAGAATGACCACAGACAATACCACTGTAATGTGGTTGGTATACTATCAAGGGGGCACCCACACCTCATCTCTTCTGCTTGTACTAATAAGCACTAGAAGATCAAAGTGTTAGATCCCTCACTTAGAGGGCTAAAGCTTGAGTTTCCCTCTCTTTTATAGTCATATGTGTGCTTAGTATATAGTCCAGTGCCTACAAGTATCAACCCTTTCTTTTCCATGCGACTTTTAAAGTCTGCAGCATCTGGGACAAGACTGCCATTCACTAGAGAGCCTTCTGGATAGTCTGTGTATTCTACCATATATTCATATACGTCTACTGCATTTACCCTTCCAGTTTTAAACCTATCACTAGACAAGATGGAAAGTCAGCCTGATAGATTCACCTCTGTTGCAGATTAGCACTAGGTTTCATAAGACAGTGCACTAACAGTGCACTAACTGCTGTATGCTACTGATAATGAATTTATTGTCAACATTATTAATTCCATCTCCGGGATGTGTAAATGCCTAATTAATCTGGAGACTTCTCTCTCACCTTAAAACTTGATCTGTGAGCTTCATATACCTCTGCCACAACCTTTTACTAATCACACCAAAATATCTGAAGCTAAAGACAGAACCCACGCAGTACAAGTTGCAGTTGCCTCATCAGAAAATATGAAAGTGATGAGTAATGTCCCTTAGGGCTCGGTGCTGAGACTTTTCCTTTTTGGCCTTTACTTCTTTGATCTCCAAGCAGAGACACAAGACCTCTGGCTAGCAAATTAATAAGTCACACTCTGACACCCAAACCCTGCAGAATGAACTCTCCTTATTAATTTCTTGGTGTACTGAAAATAAACTAAATGCTAAAAGTTTAGTATCCTCACCTTTAGTAAACAGGACCATCCTTACACTGTATAGGCAGTACACCACTACAAAACAAAAATGTAGTCAGGGACCAGGAGCTTAGGTTGATCATTTCCTCTCGTACGACTATCATGTGACGATAGTTGTCAGTAAATCCTTTTGTTTAGCACAGCTAATTACCAAATGTATACCATAATAGTATAAAGAGGTGATCACTTTCTTACACTCAGCAATGATCAGACCACTCACTAAAGATATCAAACAATTAGAAAAACCCCAAAGGTCCCAAACTGAAAAGATCTCAGGCTTAAAGCCCTTGAGTTATCAAGAGAGGCTGGAAGTTCTGTTGCTTTATTCAGTGTTTCATAGACTTTTGAGGAGAGAGCTCTGTCCTGCTTACAGTGCCATCACAAGCCAAGTTATCCTGGACCTCCTGTATCTCCCAAGCCCAATGTATTCTACAACACTAGAACCTATAGCAACAGATAAGTTAAACATGGTGGAGAAACACATTTATAACCCTGCTCCTCTCTAACCTCTGGCATAAACTTTGCAATCATAGAAAGCAGTGTGATTCATTACGATCCTTTAACTCATTACATTTGAGTGACGCCTCATGGTGCATCTGCAGTTAACTACTACCGACACCTCTAGGCATCATATATTGCTTGTTCATATTTGTGTCAATAATTCCAAAACCATGCTATGTACAAGGTTTTAAAAGCTTTCATCTTAAAGCTTACATAATGACAAACTCAACTGCATTAATATTTACCTTTGTCAAGTACAGGTACATAGATATTAACTGTTGTTTTTATGACATAAATGTATATAGATGTAATTGTCCCATTTTTCTAAATATCTCAACAACCAAGTAACACAGACAGAACTCCTTAGCCTTATATGAATGCTCTCAGCTAGATGAATAAAATAATGCTGACCGTATGTATGCAACATGAGTGGTTACTGAGATATTGTAAGTTGTTTAAAAAATATTAGAAATGTAATAGTTACTGTGTTTACTTTGACGTATAAAATAAAATTTAAGACCTAGAACCTAAATAATATTACCACTATAAAAACAGTTTGTGCTGAAAAGTTTGCCATTTATACTTCCTTCATATCCCCTATGGTTCCAGAAATATGAACATTTGTTTGAAATGTGAGGACATAACTTGATTCTGTCAAAAGGCTTAGGCTCTGCCCATTGGAAGCTGCAGTGCAAACTTCCTGAGCTCCATTGGAGTGAAGGAGTTAAATATAACCTAGATGACTGTGTGGGTTTTCTTACATTTAATGGCTAATGGTCATAAGACTAAATGACCAAGGGATATCTGCAAGTCTACAGAACAGATGGAAGAGGCACAAATCCGTAATCCACACAATTCTTTTTGGTTTGTGTTGATATCTGCAAGTCTATTGAATGAATCGATGAATATCAGTAATACAGGTTTACCTTAATGATCTGTGACTGGTGATATCGAAGGAGTTATATTTATATGCAGCTCACATTTCCTTGGCTCAAAATTAGTCTTGCAGGCAATCTGAGCAGATTCACAATACGCAGCTATGAGTGGAGGTTGGATTCATGAGTGTTTGGCACAATTTTTATAGATGTTTGTCTTCCCAAAGTAGAGCCAATTTATGTTTGAAAAGCTTTATCAGGTGCAGAGATTTTCTTTCAGATACCCAAGCTCAAAGGCTTGGATGGTTGAAGCATTCAGCATCTCATGTTGAGGCCCCTAATGTCCATCTTTCCATTCTTACTTCTTTTTCCAAGGATTTTACAAAAGATAAAGGCAGACAGGGCCATAACTGTGCTTCTCTCTCTCTCTCTCTCTCTCTCTCTCTCTCTGTCATTAATGGTAAAGGTAGCTGTGGTTTCCTCTACTTTTTCATTAAGTAAATAAAGTGTTTGTTGTCCTCCTGTAACACTGTACTTTGCTGATACAGGCCGGGATATGATGTCTCAGCTAAACCTCAGAATATTAAAACTAGGATAAGAGATCCCACATCTACTTGACATCTACTGGCAACTCAGTTATAAGTAACAAACTGTAAAACACGAGTCAAATAGACTAGCAACTTATCTCCTTTATGTAAGACAGAGTGAGTAGGCCAGTCTCCAAGAAGATCCTTTCCAAATGGTTGACTGATTGTACTGTGTTCTGTTATAAACCCAGCATCAAACAACTGAGGGTACTGGTTAGGGTGCAGTCTAGAAGGATAGTCACCACAAACACTGCATTTTCCAAAACTACCTCCACGAATGCCATTGCTGAGGTAGCAATCTGCACTTCAGTCTGTTCTTCTCTGTTCATGAATATGGCAAGCTTTACTGCCACTGTTGGAATTCTATATGGCATGCTGTGACCTCCACATCCACAGATTCCTTTCTATTGCTCTAGTTCTGTCCAGTGGAGAAGTAATACTACTTTGGCAGTAATCCCTGTGATGAACATGTTATCGTTGTGTTGCTGCTCATCATAACAGTAAATATCTTTTGAGAAGGATATGCACATCTGCAGTATAAACTGCTACCTTCATTTCCCATGGATCCCTATCAAGACCGTTGAGTGAACATCTCCTTTACCTCTCCAAACTTTCTTTTAGAGGTCTGAGTCAACACTACCCTAACTTTGCACACAAATAAGAATGCTAGAATGAGGGTCCTCATGGGCTGCACAGACTGAGGACCTGGGGTCCATTCAGAATGTGTTTTTGTCAAAAAGAACTCAGTAGTGGCATGAGCATTTCTTTCTTACAAGACATATGTCAAGCTGATGTCAGACGAAAAGGAGCTATACCCATAAAGGGCATCCACAAAAGCCCTTTGCATACTGCCTTTAGCAAATCCCTTGGATAATATCACTACAGCTGTGATCTACTTGAACATATAGGTTCTTGCAGTTATTGATACAAATATGAAAATGCTATAGAAGTCATTTAGAGTTATTATTTAGCAGATTCTAAAGAAACACTTGGAGTATCCCTAGGGCTTGTGAGTTAATAGCTTTGTTTACTAATCAGTTATGTGCAGTAGCATGCAATACTGCAGACACATTGGTCTTTAAGTAAAACTATATTTACTATAGAGCAGCACAGCGACTTGAGAACATCCTGCCATCCACTAATGTGTCCTGTAATACTGCAGAACACTGAATATGCACTTTGTTACCCTTCAGTCTTCAGAGCTGCAGGACTTTTTATTTTCTAATGTAAAGCAACAAAGCATGTACATAGAGGATGAAACAGAGAAACAGAAAGAGAGAGAGAGAATGCCAGGACCTTGCTATCATTGTTGTTGGGTTTGCATGTATATATGGACACATATTTGCATCTATTTATAGATATATATGTATCTATACCTACATTTGTGTGTGTGTGAATGTGTGGTGGTGGAGGGGCTTGTGTGTATATATGCACACGCCATAAACTTATTTTTATTTACAGAATTACATTTGATGACTTTTCACCTTACATTGTGTTGCATTTGCAGTAAATGCCAGTCCAACGTTTTGATCTAGACCTTTAGTTTTTAACCAAAATATTAAGTAGATCTGAATGTACATTCTTCTGTAGGAGTGTCAAAGTAATCCAGTTTAGCAATCATTTCTTGACAAAGCATTTTTACTTGTATGTCAAAGCAACTGATCCAAACTTAATAAGCTAAAAACAAAGGCATTAGACTGCCAAGCATTTGCCTAATCTAATCCATTAAAAGCAGATGTTCATTTAAGAAAAAGCTACAAAAGCACACTCCTGAAGATCTCTTGCATTTCTGGATAATCTTACTGTCTATTCAATGTTAAAGGCTAATGAATGAACAGAGTTTCTGGAATGTAGCCAAGTGGTACTGCCTGTAATGCTCTTTATTGATTAAAACTCTGTGAACATTTGTTGGGACTACTTTTCTATCAGGTCTTGGATTCCTAAAATAAAATCTTAATACTTTGATCAAACTGAATTTTTAAACACTGTTGCTGTAAACAGTAACAATTAATGGAAAACACAGTTAATCAAAAACAAATTAATTTTTATATGTTTTTCCTTTGTTTTGATACATGTAAGTAGGGAGCATATTTAAGCAATAACCCATGCCTGGGTGTGGGTAATGCTGGATTTACCCACGGTTGGTGTGGTTTGGTCACGAGGGTGAAGCCCAAGTGGCCAAACAAAGACAACCGTGGGTAAATCCAGCATTACCCACCCCCAGAAGTGGGTTATTGCTATTATACAATGACATTATTTAAGAAAAAAATACTTACTTTTCTTAAATAATGGCATTGTATAATGCCTCCGTGCTGCCCTTCCGCAGCTGTCTGGTATTCTGCTGCAGTTCTGATGTACTGCGCATGCATGTGCTTACACAGTACATCAGAGCTATGGGTGGAAGCAACGGCGAAAGCAAGATCTCCGTTGCTTTTTACAAAGTGTCTCGCTATGTTAAAGGAGTTTAACATATCGAGACAGCTTTAAAAAAAGCAACGGAGAATCTCCGTTACTTTTTTTAAAGCTGTCTCGTTATGTTAATCCCATTTAACATAGGGAAACAGCTTTAAAAAAAGCAACGGAGAAAGGAAGATCCCCGTTACTTTTTTTTAAAGCTGTCTTGCTATGTTAAACTCTAACATAGCGAGTCAGTTTCTAAAAAGCAATGGAGATCTTGTGTTCTCCATTGCTGTAAAAAGAAAAGACTTATACTAATGGAAAAAGTCCAGGCAACCAGACCTTTTTCCATTAGTATAAGTCTTTGATTTACAACTTGCACGCTGACCAATCAGCGTGCACATTTTGGAATATTAATGTATAATTGTATAATTACTAATATAATACGCTTACTCTATGAATGGTCAACACATTTATCTGTATAAGTATTTTTGATTATAACTGATTGACATTACATTTCCCCAACATCCCACAAGCATATTTTGAAGTAAACATTTTTTGCAGGTTGATAAGACCCCAAGCACTCACATACCCTCAGACATACATATACTAACTCCAGTGTTGTACAACAGTGGAGAAAGGAGAAGCTCCCCATTAAATCACTCAGCAGTCTGACCCTAACATCATTCTTGCTGGGCCTCAGAAAATAACCTGTGTAAAATCCTTTACATATTCAACATATATGCTGTTTGTCAAGGCTGCACTTGAGTTTCCACATCCCTTTCTCAACCCACCTATGGCTAGGGTAGTCCTAACCCAGGAATAGGGTAGTACCAGGGGCATTAAGTTAGGAGAAGTAACAATAAACAGTAATATAGCTAGGATAAGGGGATGGCTTTCCTAGGCACAAAGTGTTAGACTACACAAACTGGAATATATTTATAAATGCTGGTATCACATTTGTGGACAGTACGTAAGTGCTGTATCACCCTGTGTGTGGCATAAATTATAGGAACTGCTTGAGCCTCGACTCTGTGACTTAAAACTGTGGGGGGGGGGGGGTTGCCAGATCATGGGACAGCATCAGGCAGAAAGAAAAGTAGCCCCACCTCTGTGCAGAAAACAATAGATGATAAGCTGAAATGAACACAGTAGGGGGCTAATAAAAAAATTAAAAAATAGTCTTTGATTTCCGCTAATGGGTGATTTTGACTAGATGTGTTCAGGTGGTTAGAACCTGATTAATTGGTCCTCAATCAACTTTAAGGAAGCCACATCTTAAATGTCATACAAGTAGTACTGATTAACATTTTTTTTTGTTTGTTTTTTTGCTTTGCTGCATTCTCAGCAGCTCAAAAGCTAGCATGGTTGTCTTTGTTGCAGAAGGCTTTGAGTTCTATTCCCAGTTCCCACACCAAGTAGATGGATTAATTTTCCAGTACCAATATCTCAGTGCAGCACTCCTGAGTGTCCCATCCTTTCGATGATATGTTATACTGAGGCCTCATCTGTCTGAGTTGGTAGTAGCAAAGAGTAGGGGGAGATCCCTCAGTGTCATGGCCAAACAAATTTCCCCCTCATTATTATGAATACCACCTTGGGTTTTCTTTGAAAAAATACCATTGGCTTAGTGAGACTAACAGGGTCAACAAAGGGAAAATAAATAAAATCCCTTGTCTCTTCTTAACATTTTCGTTGTTTGCAACCATGAAACTGATTCTGTATAAATCCACTGTTAACTGAGATAAAAAAAAGACTTGACTGAGCTGAACTGCTTGGTTAACCTACATTACTGACACTGATTGTTTCTTTTTAATAACTAGCAATATCACATGAAACTCCTAAAGCATGCAGACTTAATTAATCCGTAAGATATTCTAACTTATTTTCCAAACACAGAAGAAGAGAAGCTCTACAAAATAATGATTATTTCTCTTCTATATTAAAATAAAGGTGTAACCTATGTAGTGTTGACTTGTAACTAAATACTAGATCTGTGAACAAGTGAGGGTGACTTGACTTCCAGTAGCTGCTAACTTTAAGCAAGAATGTTTATTTTCGCAATGAGCATTTTGTCTGCAGGGTTTCATTCTCAATAGCTCTTGATTGTTAGGAAATGTACTACTTCCTTTCCGCATGCAAGAATAATATTATTTTACCCCTTTTCTGGACTTTTTGCTGTCTTGCCCTGGCCAACCTTATATTCCTTAGAAGATTAACTGGAAATTTTCTGAAACTAATAATATGTGCATTCAATGGGATATTGCTAAGTATTCTGAGGAAATAATAATGTGTTATGTTATTTTATCTTATGGTGTTTTCATTTGTTAACTAGGGTAGAAGCTCATTCAGGTAAATTCAGGTAAATCAAATTTTCAGGTTCTGCTTGGGAAGTACAAAACACAAAAAGAAGAGTAGGACAATAGGTGCAAACTGAGTTAGAGAAACAAAATAAAGCAAATGTGTGCACTGTTTGAAGTACAAAACCTGACAGATTGAGGTGCAATAGTTTGTGCATAGGTGTTATAAAAAACATGTTTATATACAGTATCTACAATATTAATAGTAAACTTGAAAAAGAAAGAAAAAAGTATGAAAGAGGAAGAGAAACAGAGAGGAAAAGAGAAAGGGTGGTTGGAAGTGTAAGGAAATGAGTTGCAAGTGGGAACGGTAGCGGAAATAATAATTTGAGGATTGGCAAATATGTTACTTTTTCCTGAGCTACCATATACTAATAGGATTTTTCATATTAGGGTGGAAAGTCACCATTTGAAGAACACCTAGGTAACTCACAGAGCCAAAAATGAATGTTACTGGTTATCTGATGCTTTAACCCGTCCCACCATTCTTTTGGTTTCTTCCTTATGCTGTGTAGATGTGCTGCCTGTACAAACAGCTTAAGTATAGCTGTCAGTGTTAAGTTTATTAAAGTAGCTACTCCATCTTTGCCAGTTTCTGCCCTAAAAGGCATTGGCTTTAATTCCACTTGGTACAAGAAAGCAGCTGAATAGGAATTTGGGTGACTACAATTAGGGAAAGTAGTGGTTGCTTGTAATCTGATCAATGACTGTAAAGCTGGTTGAAATGACAGACAACACCCAAGATGATATGGCAACCAAAACCACTTTAAAGAGGTAGGATTTCCTAGAATATTGTCTAGGTCATCACATCTGCATTGCTTTTCATCTACTAACCCATATTTCTTGCACATACAGATATACTCACACAATGGTACGCATGTGTGCGTACACACACACACACACACACACACACACACACACACACACACATACACTCACTCACAGACATTTCTATAAGCCTGCTATTCTCTTACTTCACATTGTAATTCCTGTTTGTATTATAATAACTTTCGTTTAGTTTCTCCATAATCTGGGAAAAAATTCTCTAAATATTATATCATTGTCATATAACTTGTATCTATTCTTAATCAGTGTTTTCATAATATGCCTAATTTGGTATAATTATTTAAACTTGTAGTTGCTTTCTGTATTATTTTGAAAGATTGTAAAATTATTGTTCTTAAAATGTTTTGTAATACTTTGGAGCTTTTCACCCAAGGCATCCTCTGAAAATGGACTCCAACCCAGTTGGACTTTCCCAACAATCAAATGCCAATAAATAAATAAATAAAATAAGTAAAGACATGCGTGAATGGGCGTGCCTTCGTTGAAGGTTGGGCATCAGGCTGGCACCTCGGCACTGTAAAAATCTACTGCCAATCATTAGCAGGCCAGAGTTCTGCTGTGGCAACCCCTAACTGGGAAAAGCCGAAAAGAAGAGAAAGAACTAATGCCTGCAGCTGGTTCCTAACTCAAATCTTGGCTCATAACATGTCTGAAACTTCAAATTCTCTCCATCCCTCCACTCCTCCAAGAAGTGCATACAGACTGCTTCATCACATGAAGCAACTCTTTTGCAGCTCTTGCTGAAACCACTGTACAATAGCTGCTGCTGCCACTACTATTAGGACCATACACCTAGCCGCAAGTGTGGCTGGCCAGCGCTGGTGGTCCCTTTCTGCATTTAGCAAGGCCTGTAGATGTAAGTTATGGCCTGTGCAAAAGCTGGTTGTTCCTTGAGTCCTTATCCTACTATTAATATTGTTGTTCAAATATTTCACTTTTGTGTACCTCTATATTGCCCACCTTTTTGCTATATTTTACTCAGCCTATTATCTTTCCCCATTCATTGCACTTTTTTTTTATGCTGGAATGGTGTTCCAGGCAGGATCATAGGTTCAGAGGTAGATACTAGGTTAACAACCACCAGGGACCTTATAAGCCTAACTGCACAATATGAATGTGACCCACAAATTTGATTTATATAAGGGATGATTTACTGACTGCCTTTTTCCATCAGAGACATAGGCATCAGACCAGGGGCAAATTTTTGATTTATAGGTTCATAGGTTGGTACTGGCTATCGGCCCTAAGGCCTATGCAAGCCTAGCCATAAAAATTCCCTGGAAATGTTTTCCCACAATATTTACTTCTCTGGGCCCCTGTCTAGCAGGGCGACTGACATGATCCCCGGGGTGAATTTCCTATCTACCATCCAATCATCAAGGTTACTTTTGAAGAGGGCCAATGAGGTGCTCTGCTTGACATGTATGGGCAGTCCATTCCAGAGTATGGGGAGTCTCTGGGTCAGGAACCTATCCCTCCAGCATGATTTGTTCATTGTGATGATAAGGTTTAGATCTCTGGAGTGTGTGGCTCTGAGGGATTGGGATTTCTTTAAGTGGAGCATGTCCAACAGCTCAGGGTTTGACATGGCCTTGTATGTTAAGCAGAGATCGCCTCTGAGTAGACGATATGCCACAGAGTATAACTGGAGTTTTTTTAGACGGTCAGCATATGGCATCTGCTTTAGGCCTGTAATTCTTTTAGTGAGGTATTTCTGTTGCCTTTCCAGCTGTTGCAGATGTCTTGTGAGGTACATACCAAATGGGGCATTATACTCTATAATGGGTCTAATGAGGGATGAGTACAGTGGGACAATGACCTCCTTTTTTCTGGATGAAAAGCCCTTAGTGATGAGGTGTGCCACATAGAAGGATTTCCTGACTGTTGTGGCAATGTGGATATCGAAAGTGAGACCACTGTCCACTTGTGTCCCTAAGTCTCTCATCACACTTTCGATGTTTAGTGTCCTGCCACCTATGTGGTAGTTCATGGGTACATGTTTTTTTCCAAAGGGGATAACTATACATTTCTTGGCATTAAGCTTGAGCCCATGGCTCTGGCACCAGGCATCTGTTTCTGTAAGGCCCTTTTGTAGAATATCCACATCATTCGGGGATTCGATATTGGCTCCCAGTTTGCAGTCATCTGCAAACTTTGTTAGCCAGAGTCCCTTAGTGTTGGCCTGTACTTCAGAGAAGTAGATGCCAAATAAGAGTGGTCCCAAGACTGAATCCTGAGGTACTCCACTTGTCACTTGTCTTGAGCTTGATTTGGAGTCGGCTACTTTTACAGTCTGGGTTCTGTCAGTAAGCCAGTTGGCAACCTATCGAGTGACGTAGGGATTTATGCCCAGCTTAGTAAGTTTATCTATGATTCCAGAGTGAGGGATGGTGTCGAAGGCCTTGGCGAGGTCCAGATAGGCTGTGTGGACCACCTTACCGTCATCCACAGCTCTGGAGACCAATTTGAAGAAGTCAATCAGATTCAGGAGACAAGATCGTCCCTTCACAAACCCAAACTAGGTGGGATCCAGTGTTTGAAGGTTGCCAATGTCTTTGTTTGTAAGTTCCATGATAATGCGTTCCATGCCCTTGCAGATCAGGCTTGTCAGACTGATGGGATGGAAGTTCCCAGGATCCAAGGTGGATCCTCCCTTGTCGAGCGGGATAACTGTAGCTGTGCGCCACTCAGTGGGCACGAAGCCTGAGGTGAGGCTATGATTAAACATGACACTTAGGTGGGGTGCCAGCTAATTTTGTAGTTCATGTAGTATACAGCCTGGGATGTCATCTGGTCCCATGGATGCTGTATTCTTAGCTTTGGAGAGTGCTGTTTCTACCTGTGTGACTGTGATTATAGGAATTTGGCAATCTTTTGGTATTGAGATGGGCCCTTTAGGGGGTGAAGTTGGCACTAAATCGATCTGCCAGGATATTGGCAATATCCTTGGGATCAGTATATTTAATGCCATTCTGTTGTAGCTCAGAGCAGATCTGAGCATTGCCATTTAGATTCTTGATATAACTATAGAATGCCTTGTGGCTGTCTTTGGAATCTTTGGCAATTTTATTTTCGTAACTAGCTTTTGAGGATTTTATGAGGTCTCAACTTCTTACTGAGGCTGGTGAAGGATTTTTTTGCATCCTGGGATTTTCCTCTTTTCTGCAACAGTTTCTTCCTTCTGTTGTATAGTTTGTTTATAGCAGGGGACCACCAGATTGGCTTCCTTTTTTTGGAGAAGAGCATCTTAGTTCTGTTTGGGATGGCACGATTCATGCACGAGTGGATGTGCTCGTACAGTGCCTTAGTGTAGGATTCTGCAGTCGAACTTCCATATCCCGTCTGCGTGGGTGTAGTGAAGTTTGTCACTTCTGACTTCAATAGCATGAAGTTGGCTTTGGAGAAGTTTTTTAAGGATGTTTCCTTACTGGGGGATGGGATGTGGATGTCAAGGGTGATTTGCTTATGGTCAGACCTGACCAATGAAGGGGTGACCACTGGTGTGGAGCATCTATCTCCCATGTTGGTAAAGACCAAGTCTAGGATATTGGAGCGTTGGTCCAATTTTTGCTTAAATTGGGATAGGGAAGAACTCTGTTTCACATGAATGGGTAGCCTTATCAACAGAATGGTAATTCTCTGAGAACATATCTCTCTGTCCAACATATCCTATCTCTAGCAGTTCTGATGCTGTTTATTTTGTAGATGTGTGGAAGGTTCATTAAAACAGGGTCCAGGCATGCCTTATATGTCAGACAAAGATCACCTCTAAGAAGTCAGTATAATACTGAGTAAATAGGCAGAGCTTTGAAGCAATCAGCATAGGACATTATGTTTACTACCTGTATTCCTTTTATAAGGAACCTTTGTGGATGCTCCAGTTGCTGCATATGTCTGGTCAAGTACATATTGAAGGGGGCATTATAATCTATGAGGATTCTGATGAGATCTGAGTACAGTGGTATTTTGACTGTATGAACCTAGATACCATGCCGTTGCTTATAAGTTGAGCAACACAGAAGGATTTTCTTACTACCTTAGACACATGTTGGCCAAAGGCTAGATTACTATCTACATGAGTTCCTAGATCCCTGACAAGTGAATCAACTTTTAGGGGTGTTTTATTGATGATATAGTTACTCAGGATGGCAGTCCTTCTAAAAATTACTGTAATGCATTTCTTGGTATTGAGTTTTAAGCCGTGACATATGGGTCGTATGCACCAAGTGTTTGCATTTGACCTTCCTGAAGGGTGTGCTCATCTTGGGGGAGATTCAATGACTGCTCCCAGTTTGCAATTCTTCAAACTTGGTTAGCTAGCGGCATTTAACATTGGCTTTGACATCCGTGAAGTGGATGTCAAAGAGGAGTGGGCCTAGCGCAGATGCCTGGGGAACTCCACTGTTGACCAGCCTCTTTATGGACTTGGCCTCACTGATTCTAACCTCCTCAGTCCTATCACTGAGCCAGCTAGCTATCCATCATGTTATAAAGGGGTTTATATCTAGTTCTTTAAGTTTGTTGACAGTGAGGTATATTATCAAATGCTTTAGCCAGATCTAGGTAGGCAGTATGCACCATTTTACCCTCATCCATTGCTTTAGTGCCCTTTTCAAAGAAGTCTGCCAGATTCAGTAAGCAAGACCTTCCTTTGACAAAGGCAAAATTAGAATGGATCCAGTGTCTTAATAATAATTTCAATGATAACTCTTTCCATGGTTTTGCAAATAAGACTAGTCAGACTAATGGGTCTGCAGTTTCAAGGATCTCTTGAAGGTCTTCCCTTATGAAAGGCCATGACCATCACAGTCCTTCATTCACATGGCACAAAGCCTATTTTAAGGCCTTAATTAAATAATTACTCTGGAGTCCAGATAAATCATATTTTAGAATGTTCAGCAGGCATCCTGAGATGTTATTGAGGCCTATTGAGGTTGTGCTCTTGGATTTATTAAGTGCAGCCAGTACATGTTCCCTAGTTAGAATTGTACGGATGTCTGAGGGCATTTTTTGGGGACTGGTTAGGAGTGAGAGGGGACTAAAGCTGGAAATGAATTTTCCACTAACAGGTTAGCTGTATTGCCAGGCTAAGTGAATGTGGCAGCATTAACCACCAGTTCAGCCATTGCTGTGTGCTGCCCTTGTGGTTTCTGACATAGCTGTAGAAAGCCTTATGGTTATTCGTCAACTAGGAGGCTATATTAACTTCAAGGCTGGCTGTGCTTGATCTTATTAGCCCTCTCAGTTGCGTATTAAGTTTTATGAGAGAGTTATCTTTATGGGAATTACCCTTCCTGATTATTGCCTTATTATTTTTCTTTTTGTAGTATATATCCTGTTTAACTTGTGAAGCCACCAGGGCATTTTGTTTCTGGGGCTAGTCATGAGCTTACATGATTTCTGAGAGCAATTCAGCCCAGGCTGCTGTGTTATCTGGGTTTGCAGGGACATTGAATTTTGACAAACGATCACTTAATTAAAGACCATTTTCTTTGGAATAGTTCCTATGTATCTGTGTTATACAGACAACTTAGAGGTGACCTGTGCCTTGCATATAGAGCAATCTCTTACCCAGCTTTAATGGAAATGCTGCACATTCTTAAGTCAAATGGCACATGGGTCACTTGCTCAGAGAACCTTAACCTGGTATGTGACATCAGCAGAACCTACTGGAAAGATAGGTTTGTGCCACAGAGGTTGTCTCACCTTTGAAACAAGCTTCCTATTCATGTTAAACAAAGACCTTCGTTGGCCCTATTTAAGTGCAATTTGGATGATTGGATGGGTAACCCAAAATTCACTCTGGGAGTTCCACCTGTGTTCCTCGTGGACAGGGGCAATTAGGTGCTGATTTTAGTGTCTACTTGAACCAGACACCCTTGGGAAGATAAGTTGAACTTCGCTAGGCTTGTAAGGGCCCTGGCACCATTAGCCTAGTAACTGCCTATGATCCTATGAGGTCTTACTGGTTTTAATGCAATTATGGAGTTGATTTTGATTTCAAAGGAGACAGCTTTATGGTCAGACCTTACAAGGGAGGACGAGCCATGGGGGTGGGCAGTATTCTCCCATTCTTATGAGCATGAGGTCCAGTATGTTGGACCCTCTGGGGGGGTGTATTCCCTACTTGGCCAAAGGTGTTTGTATTTTCAGGGTGTTTGTATTTTCCAAGTCCAGGAATCTCTGTGCCTGCAGATTTAGGCCATGTAGATTCCCAGTCTATAGAGGGATAATTAAAGTCTTCCATGAGTAGGGTGTTAGGTTGGATGGTAAATGTCTGCAGTAGGTCCAAGTATGCATTGTGAGCTTCTTGGGACATGGAGCGTGACCTATAGCTGGTTAAGATGTGGTACAGGATTTTGCCTGTGATTATATGCAAGTGGTGGAGCTCCAGCTTGTCAAAACATATGAAAACCCTACAGGTTTGCTTGTTATTGATGTATATTGAAACACCTCCTCATTTAACCCCTACTTGTGCAGATACTGGCCTAAAACTGTGGAAGGCACTGAAACCTTGGACTCCTGGGGTATTTGTGCCACTTTTAAACAAGTCTCAATAACTTCACAAATGTTTGTATTCTTATATGAGAAGGGTTTGTAGGGAATGTAGTTTTTTATTTAGGCTCCTGGCATTGAGCAGTATACCTTGAGGGTCAGTTGAATTGATTTTATCTTGGAAGGTTTGTCAATTTGACATTGCATAAAAAAGGCACAATGGAGTGGATAAAGTTTTAGCCAGTATTCAAAAGCCTAGAGGGGAAAGGTGCAAGAGCATCCTTGGCAAAGCAACATTGTCAAGGAAACATGTCCTCAACTTCACAGAACAATCATACATTGTGATTCAATTGCCATTTAAATACAATAAATCCAAGTCACATGTTTAAATAAGTCAGTTCAATTAAAGAAGCATTCTACTTAAGCATTCAAATATTCCTGCCAAAATAGCGTCTAGCTTTAAGTGTGTTACAGTCTGACAACTTGTATCTTAATTGACCAGAATTCCTTGCAACAAAACTTGCTGCAACTGTTGCACAGTCAAGTCTGACTCTTCATGACATCAAGGACCTGAAAACATCAATTCTATCAGCTTCTTCTACTTCTAACAAACTCAAATGAATAAATTACTATAATAAGCCTGCTGTCCACCTTAGCTTCTGCCACTTCCTTTTCACACCTTCAGCCTTTCCTAGTATCACTGTCTTCTGTAATAGAGAGTCCTATTAGCAATGTCAGGTACTCAACATATATCACACTTGCCTTTGGTGATGGATGATCAGAATTGGCTGTCAGTTATTTTCCCACATGAAGTATTTGTATTAATTTTGCAACACTGACACTGCAGTTCAGCATAAGGAGTATGTTGCTATCCTTCAGATGAGATATTAAACCCAGGTCTCATCTGCTTGAGTTGGTGGTAGCTCAGGTGGATGTAAAAGATTCTGTAACAATTATTTAAAGAAGAATAGGGAAGTTCCCTGTGTCCTGGCCATATTTCCTCAAGTTAGTATAAATACCACCTCAGATTTCCCATGGAAATAGTGAGATTATTGTTTATTTGAGCCTGATACTACGAGATATACAAAGTGCTGCTACTGAAATACTGCTTCCTTATTGACGCCTTGGCTAGAGTCCTTATTGATTATTGGTTAAAAAATGGAATATGGCTTTGTGATTCGAAGACGAATTCCATTCCCTACTGTGACTTATATATATTAAGAAAAATATATGTGTAGCTATATATATATATATACATATATTTATAAATTCACTCAGTGATCTTGACTGGTCCAGCAAGGACAACAGAGTTACTCATACAGGTGCAGTGAGGGTCAGAAACAAGCTTACACACATATAGCATTATGTGAATAAAGACTCTGATACTCAGCCCTTGGTATTGTCACTTTCTGAAACCTGGTAGTAGAAAAACAGAAGTACCTCATAATAGATACAGACACAACAGCTTGGAACTGTAGACTACCAGTGAATTGAAAATGAGTGCCATGATGGAGTCCACTGTGCTTGAACTACCACCTATAGATGAAAAACAGGAAGCAATCTTGGGCTTTATAACAGCTTGGAAGATCAGTGATATGTTCTGGGTGGTATGGTACATCTACAGTTAGTGGTTTATCTGTTTTAAAGAGCATTCATACCAGCCCTATTCACAGCTCTACACATTCAACCCAGTTTCCAGAATTTCAGGTACAACAAAAGACAGAAACAATAACCATCTGGTGTCTTGTCTCTTCCTTGACCTGTCTAAAGCTTTTGATACTGTTTCTCACTCCAAGCTATTGACTAAATGTTCAATCTTAACCTCTCTACCTCCACTCTCCTTTAGTTCTCTAGCTATCTGTCTGACAGCCTTCAGTCTGTCAGATGGCAAACCACCTGCTCTTCTTTTTTCCCCATCTAGACATGAGTCCCCCAAGGCTCTACTCTAGGGCCGCTTCTTTTTAACATCTTTGCTAATAGCCTTCACTCATCCTATTGCTCTTCCTCCACTATTCAATATGCTGACGGTTCTACTCTCATTACATCTCTGATAATATCACTCACCTCAAATCCATAACACAAAACTCATTTTTCTCCTTAAAAAATGGCCAACTGATAACCAACTCATTCTTAACCCTAAAAAAATAAAAACTCCCTCTCTTCATTCCTAAATCTCTCTCTCATAAGATTGCCTTCACTATCTCATCTTGTGACAGCACCATTATTAAATCACACATTAAGCTCATAGGTACCATACTTGACGACCAATTAAAATTTGACCTCCATATTCAGCATTGTATTAAAAAAACACATCGAGAACTGGGTCTACGCTATAGAAATAAAAAAAAATCTTCTCTTCTGACTCCAAACCTGCCCTGGCACAAGCATTGTTGCTACCCTGCCTTTGCTATGTTTCTCCTATATTTATACACCTACAATCTACCTCATTAACCAAGCTCGAACAAACATATAACAAAATAACTAGATTTCCTAGCAGCCAACCATACAAATCTCACCACTGACTTGCCCTAAAACAACTCCAGTGGCTTGAATTCCCTCAACTACCACTTCTATCGCAGTTATAAATAACTCACTCCTTCATATATAAACCCTCAGCCTGTCCTTCCCTCTCCACTCTTGTATCCTTCTGTTCCCTTACTTGTACTCTCTGTAGCTCTGATCAACAACTTCTTGACACTTGCAAACCTAATAAAACTATATGCAAACTACTGTATAAAAACTCTGTGTCGCAAGCCTGGAATAAACCCCCCTTAAATATTCAAAATATCAAATCCACTAACAACTTCAAAAAAGTATTGAAAAGCTAGCTTTTAAACTTTAACTCCTGTACTTGTCAGGACCCTCCACGGTATATATATATATATATATATATATATATATATATATATATATATATATATATATATATGTGTGTGTGTTCTATACCTGTGAGGTAGCATGCATTACAATACATTAACATTTTAAAGCTAACATTAACACATCACTTATGCATGTACTTAAACATGCCATGGGCTCTAGACACAAGTACTGATTTACCAATTTGGCAGGTGATGAAACATTTTTGACTCTAGAATATATCTCTCTGTTTCTCCACTGGTCTTCTGTTCCTGGAGTATTTAACCTTGACATTTTATCTTCCTTTTTCCTTTACTTGAAAACACAACCTGAGGAATCCCTTTTTGTAGGTCTTGACTATTACAGTTCTTACAGACTCTATTTCTCTTCAGCAGGTCTGGTTATGATATCATCGGGTTGCTGTTTTCACTGGTCATGATTGTTGAGGTGTTTGTGTTGTACAGTTATCTGCAGGCTAAACACATGTTCTTGATTTCACTGCAGTTCCAGCAACTTCAACTTCAAGCAGTGGACTTTCCAGTGACTTTTATCATCTTACTGTGCATTTACCATGTAAAGCCGCGGTGGTGCAGCAGTAGCGTTGTTGCCCCACACCAAGAGGTTCTCCCATTCAATTCTCAGCTGGAGCGCCTTCTGTGTGGAGTCTACATGTCCTCCCCATGGTCAAGTGGCATTCAAAAGACATGTGTAGAATGGGAGTGCCTTCGCTGAAGGTTGGGCGTCGAGCTGGCACCCGTAAAAAATCTACTGCCAATCATTAGCAGACCGGAGTTCCGCTGTGGCAACCCCTAACCAGGAAAAGCCAAAAGAAGAAGAAGAACTGTGCATTTACCATGTAAATCTGGCAGTCTTTTACATTTTCTGTCATGGTAGTATTTCTCACTTCCTGCTGATTTCTCTACATTTATTTTCCTTTACTTTGTATTAATTTTCTGAGATTGGCAATGTAATTTGTTTCTCAGACTTTAGTAGCTGGGCTGGTGAGATACTAAATCCATGCCGGAGAAGATTCTTATATTCCAAACCTGTGTGATGACAGTCCTCATATTATTTCTACTACCCTTGTCATGAGATTACTCACTGTTTGGATACTTCTCTTCACTTGACCAGTCCAGTGACTACTAATAGTGTAGATTGGATAAAATAGTGAGTTCCCTATCATGTACAGATCTTCTCTTTTGCATTACACACCATTATCATACATGAAAACATCAGGTGTCTCCTGCCTTCAGAATACAGACTATAATGCAAACATCAAACGTGCACTTGTTGGCGCTTTCAGAGATTTGAAAGAAAATTTTGAAGTAGTCACGATAACTGAAAGTATTATCTTATTTTTTTCCTGCTCAACTCCTCCCTTTAGTATTTCTGTAGTTAGTATAGCACAGGGTAGTGATAGGTTTAGATTATTGTAGCTTTAAGCATTTATTCCTTCTCTACTGTGGGAATTTTTCATATAGTTCTATAGTTAAGTTATAATTTAGATTAGGATAATACAGTATGTGTACATGTTTATTAGCTACCAAATAATAAGATATTGTTTTCTTATATGTGGTTTAAATTGTTGTAGAATTTATACAGATTATTGTAATAGTATTGTGATAATTTCTGATTTCAGATAAATCTTTAGGATTAAAAAAGTATTCAACCTGTGGACACAAGATCCCTTTCTCCTCCATTCCTTGTGTGTGTGCATGGTTTAGGTGCTGCTCATTTATAGGCAAACTGTAATATTTGTACTGCCTTTCACTCTAGAGCTATTCAGGTTAGGAGGGAAAATATAATTATTAAAGGATCGTTCCCCACAGACGGGTTTTCTACTTGTACAATATCTTCTGATTCAAGAACTCTAACTGCTTCTCCCATCTCTGAGAAGAGAAAAGAGAAAGAAAAGAATAAGACTAAAGAAAAACACAGAGAGACGCCTCCAGAGAAAAGGGCTGAAGAAAAGAAATTAGAAGAAAATAGGCTCAACACAGCAAGAAAAGGGTCCCCAGACCCATCTACCGGGTCCAATACCAAAAACTTTGAGGCAATTGGATCTCCTTGTCAGTCAGGTCTGAATTCCCACCCCTTGAGCTACTTTTTCTCCTCTCGTCTTCATTAACTGATCCTCCAATACAAATAACCTTCTAGGCCCTCATGAGTAGCTTCATCATTGAGGTCAGTGTGAACCACCAGAAATCTTATGGAAATGGATGTTGACCGAATGATAAGGAAATTTTTGGGGACACAGATCTATCTGGGAGTCATCTTATTTCTGCCTGTGAGGGGAGGTCCAGGTACAGGCTCATTGATCCCTCACACTTTTCTCCGATACTGGTTCAGTATTCAGAACTGGTTTGCATGAGTGCTAACCCTTCTGATTCAACTTATCTTGATCCAACAGTACACAGAACTTTGGCTTAATCTACCTCCTTTACTCTCTCAACTCTGATCGAGATGAGTCCTTGAGCTGAAGCATCCACATTGGGATACTAGTGGTGGAGTCAGACCAGAGGTTTTTGGAGCTATTTCTTTCCCTTGGTGCCTTAGCACTTGACAGCTGTTGTCCGGGGTCCTCCTTGGAGTTGACATCTGTTGGAGCAAGGAGGCTTCCTGAGTCAGTTGACAGAGGGAGTGCTTCCTTAGCTGCAATTAAGGTGTCAGCTTTTGAGACTGTGGAAAGGGCCTTGGCTGGTCAAAGAAGACAGGTTCATGCACTGAGTTTGGATCCATCCTGACACCTAATAGAACCTGTTTCTTATGTCTGCCATTAAGATCAACAGGGACAGTCAAAACCCATAGGTTTCAAGACCACTCAACAGTCAAGTTCCCAGTCTGATTCCTACTTGTCTCCACTCAAACCCCAGAAACACGTTCCAAGAAAATAGACATACAAACAGAAATACACATAGACTCCTCTCCTAAGTCAGTCATTGACAACATGGATTTGGATGAGGGAGAAGGATCCCTCAGCTCCCCCCACCCCCCTTGAAGACATTGCTTTTGGTGATATCCTGCAGTTGATGAAGCAGAAGGGGGCATAGTTCACTGAGACTCCTTCTCCAGATGAGTCTTTGTTTCTTGAAGCATTAGGGTCTGGCTCATCTGTGTCCTGGATGATTGCTCCTCCAGATGCAGTCATAGATCTCATAACACAGAGGGCATGGAAGGACCCTGACATTACATATCCAGTTCCTAAAAACCTGACAGAATGTTATCAGCCCTGAAAGATTGGCAACATTGGTCAAAAGGACCCGCTGTAGATGCCATGGTGGTAGCAGCAGACACAAAGAAAGGACTGTCTGAGGAGAGTTCTTCTGTCCTCCACCAACAGAGAGCCATAGGCTTTGGACAGATTACAAGTGTGATGATGTGAGTTAGTTCCAGCTATGACAGGAGGAGTAGGGCAGAGGATGTGTAACATATACCGGCATAACTAGCTGGCGTTTTGTAAAGAATTATACGTCATTTGTATATCAAACTGATTTGTACAGGTGCATGTGTTGAAAATGTATTTGTAAAGCTGCTTGTGTTAAAAAATATACCAACAGTGGGTCATGCTGATCAGAAAAGAAATACACCTGTATGTCAGACTGTATTGTAACTGTTGAATGAATATATTGTAACAGAAGATACTGGAACAGAAGACGTTAATCTCAGTCCAGCTAAGTTTGAAAAATAACTTGAAATTAAATTACTTGGTATAAGCCACAAAGACTGTATCTCATAGTTTTGAATGCAGCCAGATATGTAATGTTTGTGTAAACAAGGACTAGGAGTCCTGTTGTATTGTACTTAGTAGTGAACAAGTTACTACTCTGGAATGGTGGAAATGTTGAAATGGTAAATGGTTTTATAGCTTCCAGATGTTGTAACACATTGTATCAAGCCCTATATGAGTGTATTGTGACACATATGTGTTAGAGTGCACCTCAAAATGCACTCTCTCTAGGCACTCCTAAAAATGGAGAACATCGATATCTGCAGTAACTGAGACCTGGTTCAAGGCTCCAGAGAGCACCCCTGCAATACCAGGCTACAACTCTTACCACACTTTTCGGCCACCAAACCAGGACCAAAACACTAAAGGTGGAGGAGTGTCAATATTCACCAAGGATATTCACACCACCAGGCTAGTTGCTCAACACAATGCGTCTGAAATTTTCCAGGTGCAACTAGCACTAGGTAAGACTGCAATCCAAATTGTAGCTTGCTACAGATCCCCACCATGCCCCAAGATTCTCACTACACCTTTCTAAACATACTGGAAAATATTAAGATAGAACCAAACACACTAATACTGGGTGATTTTAACTACCCTGCCATTAACTGGGAAAACTACTCGTATACCAACACCTTTGCCCAACGGTTCTCGGAATTCATAAATTCCAACGCCCTGGATCATTTAATCCATAGTCCCACCAGGGGCTCCAATATCCTAGACCTGGTCATTGCCAACATGGGAAATCAATGCTCCACACCTATGGTCAGCCCCTCGTTAGTCAGGTCTGACGATAAGCTAATCACCCTTAACATCCACATCCCACCCCCACCCTCCTGTAAGGAAACCTCCATAAAAAACTTCTCCAAAGCCAACTTCATGCTACTCAAGTCAGAAGTGACAAACTTCATGACACCCATGCAGACAGGAACTGAAAGTTCAACTGCTGAATCCTACACTAAGGCACTGTATGAGCACATCCACTCATGCATGAATTGTGCCATCCCAAATAGAACCAAGATGCTCTCATCCAAAAAAAGGAAGCCAATCTGGTGGTCCCCTGCCATAAACAAAATATCAGGATGCAAAAATCTCCCTTACCAGCCTCAGTAAGAAACTGGGATCCCTCATAAAATCCTCCAAAGCTAGTTACGAAAATAAAATTGCCAAAGATTCCAAAGACAACCACAAGGCATTCTATAACTATGTCAATAATCTAAATGTCAATGCTCAGATCTGCTCTGAGCTAAAACAGAATGGCATTAAATATACTGATCCCAGGGATATTGCCAATATCCTGGCAGATCGATTCAGTGCCAACTTCACCCCCCTCTCACCCCCTAAATGGCCCATCTCAATACCGGAAGACAAATTCCAGTAATAATGGCAACACAGGTAAAAAATGCACTCTCCAAAGCTAAGAATACAGCATCCATGGGACCAGATGACATCCCAGGCTGTGTACTACATGAACTACAATATGAACTGGCACCTCACCTAAGTGTCATGTTTAATCATAGCCTCACCTCAGGTTTTGTGCCTACTGAGTGGCGCAGAGCTACAGTTATCCCACTCCACAAGGGGGGGATCCACCTTGGATTCCAGAAACTACCGTCCCATCAGTCTGATGAGCCTTATCTGCAAGGCCATGGAGTGTATTATCATGGTACTTATAAACAAAGACATTGGCAACCTTCAAACACTGGACCCCACCCAGTTTGGGTTCGTGAATAGCCGATCTTGTCTCCTGAACCTGATTGACTTCTTCGAATCAGTCTCCAGAGCCATGGACAAGGGTAAGGTGGTTCACACAGCCTATCTAGACCTTGCCAAGGCCATTGACACCATCCCCCACTCTGGAATCATAGATAAACTTACTAAGCTGGGCATTAATCCCTACGTCACCCAATGGGTTGCTAACTGGCTTACTGATAGAACCCACACTGTAAAAGTAGCCGACTCCAAATCCAGCTCCAGACAAGTGACAAGTGGAGTACCTCAGGGTTCAGTCCTGGGACTGCTCTTGTTTGGCATCTACATCTCTGAGGTACAGGCCAACACTAAGGGACTCTGGCTAACAAAGTTTGCAGATGACTGCAAACTGGGAGCCATTATTGAATCCCCAAATGATGTGGATACTCTACAAAGGGGCCTTACAGAAACAGATGCTTGATGCCAGAGCCATGGGCTCAAGCTCAATGCCAAGAAATGTATAGTTATTCCCTTTGGGAAAAAACATGTACCCATGAATTACCATATAGGTGGCAGTACACTAAACACCGAAAGTGTGATGAGAGACTTAGGGACACAGGTGGACAGTGGTCTCACCTTCGATAACCACATCACCACAACAGTCAGAAAATCCTTCTATGTGGCAAACCTCATCACTAAGGACTTTTCATCCAGAAAAAAGGAGGTCATTGTCCCACTGTACTCATCCCTCATTAGACCCATTATAGAATACAGCACCCTGTTTGGTATGTACCTTTCAAGACATCTGCAACAACTGGAAAGGCCGCAGAAATACCTCACTAAAAGAATCACAGGCCTAAAGCAGATGCCCTATGCTGACAGCCTTAAAAACTCCAACTATACTCTGTCACATATCGTCTACTCAGAGGTGATCTCTGCTTAACATACAAGGCCATGTCAAACCCAGAGCTGTTGGACATGCTACACTTAAAGAAATCCCAATCCCTCAGAGCCACATGATCAAGGGATCTAAACCTTGTCATCACAATAAACAAAACATGCTGGAGGGATAGGTTCCTGACCCAGAGACTCCCCAAACTCTGGAATAGATTGCCCATACATGTCAAGCAGAGTGCCTCTTTGGCCCTCTTCAAAAGGAACCTTGACGATTGGATGGGAGAAAGGAAATTCACCCTGGGGATCACATCAGTCACCCTGCTAGACAGGGGTCCAGGGAAGTAAATAGTGTGGGAAGAAGTAGCCAGGGAATTGTTATGGTTAGGCTTGTATAGGCCCTAGGGCTGATAGCCTAGTACCAACCTATGAACCTAGATTCTGATTCAGCTTGTAATCAGGGTGGTAGTGTGGGACCCACACAATCAGGTGAGCAGATGTGATGTCATTCTGTAATCCAGCACTTAAATGATGCTTTAATACTAGATGGAACAGAAGTTTCAGAGCACTTTGCAACTTACAAGACCACTCATCCACTTCATTTTGCCTTACTTTAGAAGTTACCAGGCAATTGTAATTCTTCAGTCAGTTAGGAAAATGGTGAGAGTAGCTAAAAGTATTGTTTTTCTGTATCTGTCTGAGTCTTTCCATCTGTGTTATTTTTTATATTTCCTGTAAACTGAAACTCCGGTGTTTATTGTAAATAGATATTCAGTATTTTCATGTACTTTTATTATTTATTATTAAATATATTTAGACCTTTCATTGTGGCATTGTGACTGGTCTTTTAGAGAATATTTTAACCTATGAGAGTACTTATATTTATTTGGTGACACTGTGGCGGCTCCTGAAAGTCTTGCTGCATTGGTCATATATACCATTTGTATTAGTATTAATTTTACTCAGGATAATTGGCCACCCTTGTAAGAGCCTTAGTGTTGCTAGCTTTGTGGGTGTTTTGGTGGCAGTGTATCTACCTTTTAGTCTGGGTGTAGGTGGTAGACCAGGTATGCTGTACCAGCCTGTCCTAGGTGTGTGTGTATGTGTGTGTGTGTGTGTGTGTGTGTGTGTGTGTGTGTGTGTGTGTGTGTGTGTGTGTGTGTGAAAACCATATCTCAAAAAGATTGTGTGTGTCAACTACTTTGAACAGGGACACAGAGAGCACTGATTTCACAGAGAGGGTGCTGGAAGACTTGGCTTGGAACACCCGTCTAGTGGGGAATCTTATTTGGGGCCTGGAGATGGAAAGCCAGCCCCAGGATGGAGTGTGCTTCCTGTGTGCTCTTAAGCGAAATTGCACTTGGTGCAGAGATCTGCATCTGGAAATAGTATGTGTATCCAGTTTTGTTCCAGGTGAACGTTCCTCACCAGTTCCAGTGTTGAGGATTGAGGCTTCTTGAGTTCTGTCCCAGAGGAGGGACATTACAAGAGGAAACAGCATTATGCTTCTGTAACCTTTGCTCTTAGAGTGCTGAATTACCTCACACACTTGACATGTTTTCAGAGAGACTTGATCAAGGTGATCTCCAAGTGTCTTTTGGGTAACTTGCCTTTGAATGTCCAAAAAACAGTGGACACCCAGATATCTACCTTGCAATCTACCTGTAATGTGCCATGCACCTACTCTATAATGCAACAAATGGCACAGCAAGCGCAGCTGTTACAGACATTACCATGAATCACTATGCCTGGATGTGGCTATGTGATTTTGAAGAATGCATAAAAGCATCCTTTATTAATTCCTCTCTTGATGGTCCCATTCTTTTTTGGACCCAAAGTAAAAGAAACATTTACCAGGAGTGAGCAAGATGGTAAGACCATGTCTTCTGTAGGAATCTGTTTCTTCAACCCACAAAGATCCTTTTCCCAGAATAAAAGGTGAGGTAAGAAAATGTGGTTCTGTAAATCATGTGGTTTTCATCATGACACTCCTGGGGATAGGCTCCTCCCCTAAGGTAGAGGAGGAGGCAACACAAATGGATGTCACCCAAGAGACAACGACCACAAAATCAGTATTTCCATGGTCCTTCACTAAGAAGTACTACCAGCGCCTCTGAAGCATTACCTGACTCCTGCACTCAGGAGGAAGTCGGGGGCACTTATCCTTAAACCTACAATCTTGGGAAATTATTACCTCAGATTCTTGGGTATTAAAGATAATCACTAGAGGCTATACCATTCCCTTTTTTTATCCCCCAGAGAAAGGATTAAACATTCCTGATAGTCAGCCCAATCAGCTGGAATCTGCAGCAGCAGAAGATTCAAAGTTGCTAGAAAAAAAGAGTCATCCAACAGGTCCCACCAGACCAATTAGAATTTGGAGTCTGTTCCAGACTCTTTAATTCTGAAAAGAATGAAGTTCCAGATAGTAATAGTACAGTCAGTGCTATCTGTATTGAGAAAGAATGATTGGATGTGCTCTACAGAGCTCCGAGATGCCTACTACAATCATGTAAAAACTCAAAGGCAATCCAGGAGATTTTTCTTTTTCCAACTGGGAGTCAGTCATTACCAAGTCAAAGCACTGCCATTCAGTCTTACCACACCCCTCTGGGTGTTCACCAAGATTATGGCAGTTGTTGCAGCTCATCTATGACTGCAAGGGATCCAAGTCTTCCCACATCTAGAAGATTGGGTCCTACCTACTACTTCCATGGATCTACTGCTACAGTGTCACACATTCCTACTCTGTCTTGCAAATAATTTAGGAATAACTGTCAGTCATGAAAACAACAAACTATCCCCTACTCAACACATAGATTTTATAGTATGTTAGATCAGTACAGTTCAGCAAATTGCCAACAACAAGAGTGTTGTCATTAAGACTGGTAACTTCTCAAGTAATTCAGCATCCCCATCTATAAGCAAGACTGATTCTTTATTTGGTAGGTCTGATGGCCTCTACCATCACTTTAGTCCCACTGGCAAGATACCAGATGAGACTGTTATAGTAGACTCTCTCTGTTCACTAGTCACAGAATTTTCATCCCATCACTCAAGTATGCAGAAACCAGGTAACATGGTGGATAACCTTTCTATTAGTAACAGAGGGGAGAACCTTCTGTCCACTGATGTCCCAGGCCACAGTAACCACAGATACTTCCCTTATAGGTTGGGAGACATTTGAGGGGAAAGATGATTCAAGGTACTTAGTCACCTGCAAAGGCCATGATTCACATCAACATCAGTATGTTGGCAATACGACCAGTCTTCCTAGTGTTGCAGGCTTTTCATGATCTTTTATCCAAGGGTGTGATAGCCTTCCAAATGGACAACATGTCAGTGGTGTGGTACACAACAACAAACAAGGGGGAATATGACTGTGTCTACTCTGTCAGGAGGTCATACAAGTCTGACAATGGGAGATGTCTTTCCATTGCTTTCTGGTAGCAAAGTATATTCCTGGGACATTGAATGTAATAGTGGACAAGTTGAGCAGGTCTATCATATTACCTCATGAATGGTCTGTCAAAAACAGTGGCAATGGAGATTTTCAGCAGCTGGGGTCAACCTTGCTGTGACCTCTTTGCATCCTGCCTGAACAACAAATGCAGCAGTTACTTTGCCCTCATCCATCCACAGGAACAGTCACTGAGAGATGCTGTAGTCCACATTTTTCCCCCGGGTCTCCGCTATACATTCCTACCAATACCTCTCCTATCATTCATACAGAAATCCATGAGGTGCAGGATCAAGGTGATTGTCATTGCCCTGTTCTGTCACTGGCAGGTTTGGTTCCCCTTCTTTTGGTCTAATTGCTACATCATTCCTGGGGGCTGAATTCTACTCCAGGTCTTCTGAGTCACCTATCCTAGATGCCTGTACCAGATCAACAAGCCTAAAGTTAGCCACATTTTCTCAAATTTTAATGATAGTCAGAGATGCCAGACTGGCTTTTCCAACTGTTCACATAATTTCTTATTCTCAAAAGAAGTAAACCAAAGGACTTATAAAAGTAAATGGAAAATATTTACTCTTTCGGCATTATCAGAAGTACTGGACCCCTTTTCTGTCCCCCTCCCATAGATATTGGAATTTCTTTCAGAACTTTTTTACCAAGGATCTGTTTTTTCTACTATCAAAGTTCAAATGACTGCCATTTCAAATTTTCACATAGGTCACAATGGCACTTCCATTGCTTCTCTTAGAATATCTAAAGCTTTCCTCAAAGGGGCTTTTTGCTGAGGCCTCCATTTCAAGACCCAATTTATTCACGCGATGGCAAAATTTTACTTCAGTCATTGACTCGGAAATCATTTGAGTTAACAATATTGGCTGACCTTAAGTACCTTTTCTGGAAAACTGCTTTTCTAATTGACATTATATCTGCTAAATGAATTGCTGAGTTACTAGTGCTCTCATGCAAACCACCTTATTTTCTACAAAGACAGTGTGTCATTTAGAACAAATTCTACTTTTCTCCCAAAGGTCTCATCTGAAACACATTTGAATCAATCCATTGATTTGCCAGTCTTTTTTTTTCAATTAGTCTAACAAAGGTGAACATATGTTTTATACCTTAGATGTTCACAGACAGATCAAATTCTGGATACACTGTAACAAAGATGTTAGAAAATCAGATCAACTATTTGTCTCCTTTCCCAAAGCAAAATTTGGAAATCGTGTCAGAAGTTAAATTTCTAAGTGGTTTTCAGACTGCATTTCTTTTATATATAAAATAGGAGGTATTTGTCTGCACAGCTGCTACCTCTGCAACATTCATGAATAGTTCCTATTGATGACATTTGTGCAGCAGCAACCTGACAAAAGTTTACATGTTTATATCTCATTACAAATTGGATCTATAGTCTAAAGCTGGTGCATTCTTTGGCTCTACCATTTTCAGGAATGTTCTTCCTTGATACCACCCAGGTTCCTTTAAGTAGCTTAGGAATCTGTCCCAAATGTTGATTTGAATGGAAATAGACAACATCGGAAACGTAAGTTTATGTACTTAACCATAACAATAGATATGTGTTGTATCATTTTCATCCTGTTCAACATCCGCCTCTGTTTCCCCTTCCTAATTACCATCTGCATACTTCTGGTATTCAGCTTTAGGTTTCATCACACATCTTGGCAAAGTTAGCAAGCTGCTGTTTTTATTCTGTATGAGTGTTTATACTTATCAAGCTGTTTTTTTCTCTATGGATAGTGTTAGCAAACATAATCTGAGGTAATTTAAGTAGAAGGAGGGAACTGTGGGTAGGGGAGGAGTTAGAGCCTTGGATCCAAAGCTCTTGAAGAAGGAGCTAAGGTCAGATCTGATCAGATCTGACAACCAAAAAGTTGAACCAGATGAAAATAAGACAACACAGATTATGGCAAGCACATAACTTTTGTTTGTATTTTCTAGACCACATGATAACCCTATGATAAAAATCCATGCACATATCATTAGCTGTCATAAATTTTATCCATGACACTTATTTGTCTAGTCTTAAAACTGATATGTAGGAATGTATTCTATCATGTGACTAGGGTGACAAGTCTCAGGCAAAAAGAAAGTATTTATTGAGAAAGATTTTGTATAGTTACAGACACAGCCCCATCCAATAACTTCATCACTTCAACATCTAAAACATTAGTATTAAAATGTTCTGCACAAAGACAGAAACCTTCCCAAAAACCATTAGAATGTAAATATTTACTAAATTTCAACAGTGCTGTGTATTCATTCTTCCATGCAATATCTTCTCCAAGTATATAGGTAGGTATAGCCATATCAGTAAACAATAAGTGCTTGAAGAATCAAGTTGTTAATTACCATCACCAAAAAATCGCCACTCTTTTTATTAACAAGGGATATTTGTAAGCCCTTCATGAATTATTCTTCTTTTCCTCTGTATACCTACCATTTTGTGTTCCTGTTTAACTTTGCCTTTTTGCATTGTGGTCTACATTAGTTTGGGAGTCAAGTGGCAGCATGAGTTTACAAAGGACTTTAACTACCACACAGGAAATCTCTCCCATTAAATATTGTTTGTTTTTTTGTTTTTTTTATTCCATGCAGCTTACTATTGGCTGCCACTAGCTACTCTCCTCACTCACCAGGTCTACTGTGCCTGACTTGGCCCACTCCCTGGCTCTACCCAAGCCACACTGGGAAGTGGTTTCTTTATGCCATAACCCATCCATGCTGCAGCCTTACAGGCTGTGCTGTAGTTGCTTTGGGAGGTGCATGCTTGCTTTTGCCCATATGCAATCTCTTGAACATGTAGAATACTGCTTGCAGCACAGCATCTCAGGCTCTTCATGTTGCAGTTGTTGTGACCTGAGCTTCATCTCTCCTCCTGCATGGGTGAGCCATTGCCAGATTTCCATTCCCATCTTCCCTACCTTTTCTCTCCAGTGCTTCTGCCACTAATCCAACACAGGTCAGCTGGGGTGCACGCTGAGCTTTACCTCTCTGCAGTATGGGACTAGGGAAAATTTTAGCTACTTTTTCAGAGAACTAGATTCTGCCCATCTAGTAGGATAGATTGCTGGATCCCTACTTAAGAAAGATGAGTCAAGGAAGTTCTTACTTTAAAAAGGGCTTTAGTATCAATTTTGATTCAAGCTGTTCAGATTATTAATTGCCATGGCAGTTTTTGTAAGTTCTTAAATGCATTTTACTTAGATTTATTAGTTTAATGTGCCAGTGCTATACAGAATGTAGTATATGAGAAAAACTTCATTGTTGTTTAACTAATTTTATATCATTGCTGGCTGACTTCAGAGTTGTACACTGTTATTTTTGCTTCACTGTATAGTTTTTCATATCTCTGCTGAGGGTGTTCCCCCCCCCCTATTTCTCTGTGTCTTAAGTTGGTATAACTGGTTTTACATCCTGTGTGTTATCTGACTATCTCAAGGATTACTTGCATAAAATTAGACCCTCTTAGTAACAGTCTGCATATCATTGCTGGAGCCTTCCTGTGTCCTGACAGAGTGCTCTTCAAACTATCTGGAGATATACAGAGCTGAGTATATTATTCTGGCACTTCAGAGTTGTGTACTGGTAATTGTTGTTTGACTAATTTTATATCATTGCTGGCTGATGTATAGTTTTTCAGATCTCTGCTGAAGGTGTTGCTTTTCCCATACCACCCTCTCTATTCCTATGTTGTTTAAATTTGGAGGCTTTTGCAGTTGCCCACCCCCACTGTAGATTTGATCTGGGACACTCCCCCCAGTCCAATCTCTTTAACTCATTCTACCTAATAGACTCCTTCTGCACTTGTTTTTAGTCATTTTAATTTAATTGCATTTTTAAACTGTTTGGTCTAACATTGCTACATACTCAAGTGTGCTAGCTTGCACTGCATTTGAATTGTTTTTACTGCTGTTTTAGCTATTTTCTGTATATATAAAAAATACATACCTTTCCTGTAACTAGTGTAGTCCAGATTAAGATTTGCTGTATCCAGGACTATATGTAAGCTTCTGAGCCCCCCCCCCCCCAAGCTTTCTGTGTTGGAGGGAAGCCTTCTAGTTTATCAGTGGGAGTGGTAAGTACTAGGTAACCTATCTTACCACATAAGGAGTGGTTCTGGCCCAGAAATTGTAGTTACTGGCCATTTGGGCAGTTTTTCCATCTCTCTCAACTTTCTGATTTAAAAGCCTGCATTTGCACTTGTTTCCCCCTTCCTGTAACTAGTTTAGTCCAGATACAGAGTCTTCGTTTTAGCACTTGAATTTGCTTATTTGTGATCAGCACTTGTTCAGAACTTGTTGTAAGCACTAAATAAGCTATTAATTACTGCAGCACTCAACTGTCCTCATTACCTAGAGGAAAACAGTTTTGGTACTTACTTTCCTCACTTCCTTAGAGAAAAACAGCTCTTGTACTGACTTTCCTCACTTATCTAGAGGAAAATAGTTTTTTATTCAGGCATGTCCAAGGGTCAGCTCCCAGTGTTCTCTTCTGTCTATCTGATGAATCTGAGCATCTTGGGGCAATGTAGAAATTGCCTCATGTACACAGACAACCCTCTCCTCCTACCACCCAACACCACAACCTGTGAGAGATGCACTTATCTAGCCAAACTGGAGATAATGCTCTCTCCAATCAAAACTGAACTTGACAGTCAAGAGGAGAAGGTAAACACTTGCACCACACCACACTCATCACATAGTCTCACTAAATCTACACCACCACAATCCACACATAGAAACACAAAAACATTTGCGGAGGCTCTCAATAATAATCTGCTCAAGTAACAGAGACCTCCAAAGCAGAAATGCAAGCAACCTCCACCCAGCAATACAACCCAAATGACACATAGCCCGCAGACTCAGTGTGCCACTCAACCACAGCCAATAAGGCAAAATGACGTACCCAACGCACTAGTCATAGGTGACTCTATAGTCAGGCATACTGATGTCCCACTCACCAGGCTAAACAAGGAGAAGGTTACTGTCAGCTGCCTGTTGGGTGCCAGGATCCACCACATAACCCTCGCACTCAGGTCACTCCACAACAAGTACAAATATGACTCTGTCATTGTCCATGTTGGTGTGAATGACCTGAGACGTACCTCCTTGGACTACATGAAAAGAGACATGAAAGAGCTCTCTGATCTTGTAGCCCAGGCAGGTATGACCCTAGCCCTGAGTAGCATTCTGCCATCAACTAGAATGATGCCGCAGTACAAGGACAAAATGATTGACTTCAACAATTGGCTAAGCTTCTGGTGCCATTCTAAAGGGATCCAGTATCTGTCTGCCTGGGATAACATGGTCGACAGACCACGATGCTTTGCCAGAGATGGCCTGCACCTGTCACCCCTGGGATTCCGGATATTGGCTAAGGTTCTTGCCGCCCCTATAGTGCCTTTTTTAGGCAAGGTTCAAATGACAAATTCACCACCATAACAGGAACAGGCAAGCAAAAACTGAGGGTGATGCTATTCAATGCTAGAAGTCTAAATCTCAAAATGCACTCACTCGAGGCACTCCTTAAAATGGAGAACATCGATATCTGTGCAGTGACTGAGACCTGGTTCAAGGCTCCAGAGAGCACCCCTGCACTACCAGGCTATAACTCATACCACACTTTTCGGCCATGTAACTTGGACCCGAACACCAAAGGTGGAGGTGTGTCTATATTCATTAAGGATATCCACACCTCCAGGCTAGTTGCTCAGCATAATGCAGCCAAGGTTATCCAAGTGCAACTTACTCTGGGCAAAACTGCAATCCAAATTGTAGCTTGCTACAGATCACCCACCATGCCCCAGGACTCCCACACCTCTTTTCTTGATTTACTGGAAAATATTAGGGTTCAACCAAACACCCTAACAATGGGCGATTTCAACTACCCCACCATTACCTGGGAAAAATACTCATAGGTTCATAGGTTCATAGGTTGGTACTGAGCTATCTGCCCGAAGGCATATATTAGCCCAGCCACATTGTGCAGTATTCACCGCCCCTTTAGTTGTTCCCTAGATCCTTGTACTAGCAGCTAGTACCCTTGGCCCCTATCTAGTAGTGCTGTTGGTGTGATCTCTGGTGTGAACTTTCTGTTACCCATCCACTCATCAAGGTTCCTCTTGAAGAGTGATAGTGAGGGGCTCTGTCTTATGTAGATTGGGACCGTGTTCCATAGTAAGGGAAGTCTCTGCGAAGGGAATCTATCCCTCTAGCATGTTTTATTCATTGTTGTGTTGAGGTTTATATCCCTAGAGCGTGTAGCTCGAGTAGATTTGGTTTTGCTAAGATGGAGCATGTTCAGCAGTTCTGGGTTGGACATGGCTCTGTACGTTAGACAGAGATTGCCTCTGAGAAAGCGGTATGCAACAGAGAACAGTCTTAGCTTTTTCAATCGTGCTGCATAGGACAACTGTTTGAGGCCAGTAATTCTCTTGGTTAGGTACCTCTGTGGTCTCTCCAGCTGCTGGAGATGTCTAGCCAGGTACATTCCAATTGGTGCATTGTACTCAATAATGGGTCTGATGAGGGAAGAGTAGAGGGGCACCATTACATCCTTAGATCTTGATGCGAACCCTTTCATGATCAGATGGGTCACATAGTAGGATTTTCTAATCACTTAGCCAGCTTTCCTTTGATAACTATGTTGCCAATCTACTTGGGTCCCTAGATCCCTTATTTCTTCTTCATATTTCAGGGGATTACCTTCTATGTTGTAGTTTGCGGGTACTCTGTTTTTTCCAAAGGGGATTACTATGCATTTTTTTGCATTTAGCTTGAGACCATGGCTTTGACACCATGCATCAGTCTCATTTAGGCCCTTCTGGAGGATCTCCATGTTGGCCGGAGACTCTGTTATAGCACACAGTTTGCAGTTGTCCGCAAACCTAGTAAGCCACAGCCCTTCCGTGCTTGCCTGTACTTCTGAGAAGTATATGCCAAACAGGAGGGGCCCCAGGACAGAGACCTGAGGCACATCACTCGTTACTGGCCTGGATTTGGACATAGATCCCTCTACTCTTACTTTATGGGATCTGTCTGAGAGCCAGTTTGCGATCCATCTTGTGATGTAAGCATTTATGCCCAGGCTGGTGAGCTTATCAATAATACCCGAATGGGGAATGGTGTCAAATGCTTTAGCAAGGTCAAGGTAAGCCGTGTGTACCTCCTTTCCCTTATCTATAGCCTGAGTAACTGTCTCAAAGAAATCCACCAGGTTCAGGAGGCATGATCTGCCCTTGACAAAGCCGAACTGTGTGGGGTCCAGCGACTGGAGGTTCCCAATCTCTCCATTTATGAGTTCCATAATGATTTGCTCCATAGCCTTACAGATCAGACTGGTCAGGTTTATTGGTCGGTAGTTCCCAGGGTCAGTTGTGGCCCCACACTTGTGTAGTGGGACCACCGTTGCTGTGCGCCATTCTCTGAGCACATATCCTGTGGAGAGGCTGAGACTGAACAGGGTATTAAGATGCGGGGTTAATTCCTTTTGGAGCTCGCGTATGACACAGCCTGGGACACCATCTGGTCCCATGGAGGCAGTGTTTTTAGCTTTAGATAGAGCCTTGTTAACCAACGTATCAGTAATAATTGGGCTTACACAATCCCCTGGAATGGTAATAGGCCCTGTAAGTGGTGAGGGGAGGGGGGGAGAAATTTGCACTGAACCTGTCAGCCAAGATGTTGGCAATGTCAGAAGGGTCAGTGTATTTTGTTCCATTTTGTACTAGCTCAGAACAGACCTGAGCGTTGCCATTTAGGTTTTTGACATAGCCATAGAAGGCCTTATGGTTTTCCTTGGCATCCTTGGCAACTTTCTTTTCAACTCATGTACCAACTCCTTTGCTCAACACTTTCTGAAATTCATAAACTCCAATGCCCTGGATCATTTTATCCACACCCCCACCTGGGGCAACAATATCCTAGATCTAGTCATTACCAACATGACTGTTCCACACCTGAAGTCAACGCCTCATTGGTCCGATCCGACCATAAGCTAATTACCCTAGATATCCACATCCTGCCCCCACCCCTCATTAAGAAAACCATGGTAAAAAATTTCTCCAAAGCCAACTTCATGCTTCTTAAGACAGAAGTGGTGAACTTCATGACACTCATGCAGATGGACAATACAGTTACGACTACTGAATCCTACACAATTGCACTTTCTAAGCACTTACATGAGTGCATGGATTGTGCTATCCCAAACAGATCCAAGATGCTATCCTCCAAAAAAAAAAGCCAATCTGGTAGTCCCCTGCCATAAACAAACTGTACAACAGAAGGAAGAAACTCTTGCAAAAGAGAGTAAAATCCCATGAATGGAAGAGCACCCTGGTCAGCCTCAGTAAGAAGCTGCAATCCCTGATAAAATCCTCCAAAGCTAGTTACGAAAACAAAATTGCCACTGATTCTAAAGACAACCACAACGCATTCTATAGCTATGTCAAGAATCTCAATGGCAACACTCAGATCTGTTCTGAGTTACAGTGCAATGGCACTAAATACGCAGACCCAACTGATATTGCTAACATCCTGGCAGATAGGTTCAGTGCTAACTTTACCCCCCTCTCACCCCCTAAAGAGCCCATCTCTACACCGGAAGAATGTAAAGTTTCTGTAATCACGGCTGCACAGGTAAAAAACACTCTCCAAAGCCAAGAACACAGCATCCATGGGACCAGACAACATCCCAGGCTGCGTTCTACACAAACTACAGAACGAACTGGCACCCCACCTAAGTACCATGTTCAATCATAGCCTCACCTCAGGCTTTGTGCCTGCTGAATGGTGCACAGCAACAGTTATCCCACTCCAGAAGGGGGGGAGCCACCACGGACCCTGGGAACTATCGCCCCATTAGCCTGATGAGCCTGGTCTGCAAGGCCATGGAACGTATCATCATGGAACTTATAAACAAAGACATTGGTAATCTCCAAACTCTGGACCCCACCCAGTTCGGGTTTGTAAAAGGCAGATCATGTCTCCTAAACCTGATAGACTTCTTTGAAGCAGTCACCAAAGCCGTAGACAAGGGTAAGGTGGTTCACACAGCCTATCTAGATCTTGCCAAGGCTTTCAACACCATCCCCCACTCTGGAATTATAGATAAACTCACTAAACTATGTATAAATCCCTATGTCACAAGATGGGTTGCCAACTGGCTCACTGACAGAACCCACACTGTGAAAGTAGCAGACTCCAAATCCGACTTCAGACCAGTGACAAGTGGAGTACCACAGGGTTCAGTCCTGGGTCCTCCCCTGTTTGGTATCTACTTCTCTGAAGTACAGGCTAACACAGAAGGTCTTTGGCTAATGAAGTTCGCAGATGACTGCAAACTAGGAGCCATAATTGAAACTCCTAATGATGTGGACATCCTACAAAAGGGCTTCACTGAGACAGATTCCTGGTGTCAAAGCCTTGACCTCAAGCTCAATGCCAAAAAGTGCATTGTCATCCCCTTTGATAAAAACTCTGTACCCATGAACTACAACATAGGCGGTAGTATACTTAACACCGAAAGTGTGATAAGAGATCTTGGGGCACAGGTGGACAGTTGTCTCTCCTTTGATAATCACATTGCCACAGTAGTCAGGAAATCCTTCTACATGGCACACCTCATCACAAAAGGTTTCTCATCCAGAAAAAAAAGAGGTCATTGTCCCCCTCTACTCATCACTCATTAGACCCATTATAGAGTACAACGCCCCTTTTGGTATGTACCTCACAAGACATCTGCAACAACTGGATAGGCCGCAGAAATACCTCACAAAGAGGACTACTGGCCTCAAACAGATGCCCTACGCAGACCGTCTAAAAAAACTCCAGCTTTATTCCGTCACATATCGCCGACTCAGAGGTGATCTCTGCCTAACATACAAAGCTATGTCAAACCCAGAGCTGCTGGACATGCTCCACTTAAAAAAAACCCAATCCCTCCGAGCTACACACTCTAGGGATCTAAACCTTGTCACCACAATAAACAGAACATGCTGGAGGGATAGATTCCTGTCCCAGAGACTTCCCATACTCTAGAATAAACTACCTATCTATATCAAACAAAGCTCCTCATTAGCACTCTTCAGGAAAAATCTTGATGATTGGATGGGAAATAGGAAATTCACCCCGAGGATCACCTCTGTGGCTCTGCTCAACATTGGCACAGGAAAATAATTTTCTTGGGTGGCAAAAGCCAGGGTATCTTTTTGGCTGTGCTTGTATAGGCACCAGGGCCGATAGCCTAGTACCTACCTATGAACTGCTTTGGCAATTTTTTTTTTTTTTTTGATATGTCAGGGTCTTTCATGCTCAGGAGTCAGGAATTATTGTTTGGGCCCAACCTATATCCTGAAGAAGAGGTCTCGAACAAATGCTGCAACATTTTCATGCACTGTGGGTTGTTGTTTCACTTTTACCAGATTACAAACTTATTACCTTTGAAGAGTGTAGAGTTTTATGTATACTGCATGCATGAACTGTCTGACTCCTGCAGAATTATTTGATATAGAGGAGAACATGTAATGTAGAAAAAGGACAAGGACACTAAAACACTACAACGTAGCCCGCATTTTCATTTGAGGAGGGCGATCTTTGTAAATATATAAACAAAAAATATAAAATGAATTAGAACATCCATCCAGCCACCCAAGAAGAAATGTGCAACCACAACAGGGTCTAACAGCTGGTCTTATTTTTTAAACAAAGCTGCTGAGATACACCCCATGGGGTTCCCTCAGCAGTGAGTCAGACGATGTTACATATTCAGTTGATGGAGGTCTGTGAATCAGAGAGCATGGGCTGTGCAGAATATTCTATTTACCATCATCATCCACTAACAATCACCTGAGTGGTGAAGGAGGAACTTCAGTCAGATCATCTATAACAGCATTAATAGATACAATGACACTGTAACTAGAACAATTATAGAATGGTTACTTATTTTTTCTTCTGTCTTGCATAGTCCATCACCATTACAAACTGAATCACAGCTACACACACACACACACACACACACACACACACACACACACACACACACACACACACACACACACACACACACACACACCCATGACAGGAGCTATAATAAAGGCCTGTTCAGAGAAAAGTCTCTGATTTAACACAGGAAGGTACTTTCACCACATTAAGCAATCATGTTTGTGTAGTATGTGCACTGGGGTACAGAAGGTACTGACCCTTGCTCTAACATTGCTCTCAGTCACTATCTTCCTTCATATAGCAGAGCCTACAGTCACTACATCTAACATCAAAATTGCAGGAGCTCTGCCATAAGGCCCTACAGCTGCAAGTTTATTGTAATTTTTTCATAGCCTGAAGTTACTACATCTGACCTCAGAAATTGCAGGAGATCTGCCACAAGACCCTACACTTACAATCATATTGAAAATTTTATCATTGTTTACTAGCCTGTAGTCACTACATCTGACCAAGATATTGCAGGAGCTCTACCACAAGGGCCTACATCTACAAGCTTATTCAGAATTTTGTCATTGTTTAATAACCTTCAGTCACTGCATCTGATTTTGATATTGCAGTAGCTCTGCCACAAAGCTCTACACCTACAAGCTTATTGAGAATTTTGTCATTGTTTAGCATAAGCATGTTTATCATGAAGAACCTTGCAGCATATTAACTTTAGTCAGTTAAACACATGCCTGCTCTGTGACTGAATGTACCTGTGTAATATTCCATAAACTCTAAGGACCTCTTACTATGTTGGCCATTGTCCCCTTTTGCTTGACCAGTAGACTATTATGGATATGCCAGTTATTTTGTCTCAGGCAATGACAGGCAACCTGTTTCTCTCACATCTCTTTTTTTTAATTGCTTTGTTCTGGTTATAAACTGATTGCTTTCACTTATAAATTGACCTGAGGGTAGGAAATCTTCTACGCTTGACTTTGCTTTGGTCCCCTACCCCCAGTTCCCACCCAGCCCCCTATTACTCTAATATTATACTTCCTATGTGTGTGTGTGTATATATATATATATATATATATATATATATATATATATATATATATTTCACTTGTGAATCTTGCTCCACAACCCTCTCCAACTGACCTTACTACTTCTATACATATACTTCTGTTTCTTGTTTCCTACTTCTCTATCTCTATTCAATTTTTAATCCTATGCTAAACTTTCTCCATCCCATACTGCTTCGCACTATATCCATTTATAATCACAACCCTCCCAAGTAGTACATCTGTTCTGCATTGTATCGTTTTCTTTTTCTTTTCCCAAATAAACCCTCATTTCTTCTTATTTTGGCTACATCTTTGTCCTTTAGCATTGAATACCCCTATATTCCTCACATTCCAGACAAGATACCAGGACAACCTACCTTTATTCCTTTATAGAAAATAATTCTGTCCTTACCTATCCTCTTTCCACTCTCAGAATCCACCATCACTGAATCTCCAATTGTCCTGCATCTTTTTGTTTCCTTCTTTATTGCTTCTTCCCCACTACCTGACATCTATAAAATGCAGATTTCTGTATTTAATTATGCCTCTATTCAACTTATTTTCTATTCTTCTCCTCCTACTGTGCCATCTTTCATCCTACCATGACTCAATAAATTCTTGCAAAATCTCTCCAACTCTATCCACACCAGCTATCCATACTTCCTCTTTACATTTTCCACACATTTCACAAAACCTATTTAATATTGCCCCTCACCTTTATTCCACGTATAGGCTGATTAATTGCATGTAAGCTCAAACCAAAACAAAATTAAGTGCAAGAATCCTTTCCAAAAAACAAGTATGCACAATGCCCCTGAAAAATTAAATGCGGATGTACTGAAGTCTGTGCTTAATGCTGCTTGCTTTTGGTGCCTTGTTAAAATAAAGGTCTGATTAACACAATTAACCTTTTCAGCAGCATATTATTAACTTTCTTGCACAGTACTACTAAAATAACTTGCCTATATAACAGACAATGCATACAATACTGTACAGTTTACAGCTTTAATGTCTCAGGTTAAGCTTTTCAGACAGTATGAAAGATCTCCAGTATACTGATCTAACAATAAATCAGATCTAACATTATACACTTTTAATATCCATTTTGTATTCTTTTTCATGCCATTCAGATCTTGTCCATGAGAACAGCCTGTTGATGTTAACAGTTTTGGAATTTGTTTGATCTCATGCAGTCTGTTGATAAGCTAATTTATGTTCTGTTTCAAGATGAATTATGTGACAGTTTAGGAGTCATCCTTGGCTCCAACCCAGTAGGGAGTTGTTCATTCCTTGCTCCTGTGTCTCAGGAATTAAGGAGTCATCCTTACCATCATTTTCCCTGGTAGTTGTACCAGACCCTGTTACATACAGCTGAATGCCTTTTCAGCATCTTCCTTGAAGTACCAGACACTGAATATTCATGCTACAAACACCTGGATGCCTTTTTTACTTGAATTTTAGCTAAGAGCTGTTTAACCCTTTAATATATATATTTGCATGGTAGCAAACAGACATGTACATGCATCTAACTGACTATATTTTCCTACATATATTCTAGCAAACAGAAGTGTACATGCATCTAACTAGCATTATTTTTCTACATGTATTTTATCAATCAGAAGTGTACATGTATTTAGCCAGCTATATTTTTCTACACACACACACACACACACACACACACACACACACACACACACACACACACACACACATAAACACACATTCTAATAAACATAAGTGTATATGCATTTATAAATCTCTAAATATATATATATATATATATATATATATATACATATATATCTTACAGTTTTCCCTTTTTGTTTTAAAATAATTTTTATCATGGTTAAGAGTAAACACATTGGGGAACAAACCTTTTAATTTCTTTTGATACAGCAATTTAAAACACAATTTTATATTGTTAATACAATGATAACAAGCATTACTACTAAAACTAGATGAATGATTCAGTTTAATAACTTTTTTAGACCATTTTGTGAAAATGTCCCACCTGTTATGAGCTGTATCTTGCTATTGCTGAATTAACTATTTGTTTTTATTTATGCCTGTGGATTTTATTGCAAAGGCGTTGCAGCCTTGTTTCTTGGAATAGACACATGTGTCGTAATTGTTAAGTTTTGATTTCTTACTATACATACAAATGAATTGAGGAGCAATTTTTGTGAACACTTTAAAACTTGATGGCAAAATTGTTTATTTACACAGGTTTAGAGAGTGTTGCAGAAAACATGGTTTATACAGTGAAAAATGCTGTTTACATATTAAACCATTTACTGTACAGCATATGCCAAGCATATTTATTATTTACTATCAGTTTTGCTTGCCATAAATATTTTTGCATTTGTATATACATGGGCTGTAATGTACACTTAGTCTGGTTTACAAATTTAGTAACATTAATATTAAACTCAATCCTGTTAAACATGTACTGACACACTAAAATGTATTACTGTTTTTGGTGGTTTTGCCTTACTACCGTACATGTTAATGGTACCCCAATCACTTAATGACAAAAAAAGGCAAGGTTGTCTTTTAATAATTACTGAATCATTAACAAAGACCAATATGTTTTTTCTTGTACCTTTATTTTAGTCCCTTCTGCAGTACTGTTTACACAGTCAGTGTAAAATTGAAAGAGTGCCCTTTCCCCCATAGTATGCAGATCTTTATTGCAGTATTGTTTATTTGCTTCATGCTGTGATAATTGAATGTATGCCTGCCCTCTGACTGTTACCCACACTGTGACACTCTGGTCTATGGAAAGATTTTCTTTGCTGAATTTTTAACAGATTACACATATTAGGTCACTAACAAACTGAGGACCATTGTCTGATTTGATAATTTTTGGCCATCTCCAATGACAGAAAATATTTTTTCAGAAAGCTTCTACTGTTGCCTTTGCTGTCATAGTTTTAGTAGGAATTGCCTCTACTCATTTTGAAAAGACATCCACTACTACTAGTAGGTATCTGTACCCTCCATTTGTTGTTAGCAAGGGACCTGCATGATTTATTTGAACTGCACACCATGGCCATTTACAGACCGTACTTGGTGTAACTGAGGTTTTTTTACTTTAGTATTTACCTGCAAACAGATTATTAATGACATGCATGCACAACTGTGACATTTTATTACAATTACCAAATAGGGTCTCTGCAGTCTCTCGAGCCTTTTGCTTAGTGCTGCATGTGAACACTTAAGAATTATATTTCAGTAACAGTAATGTTTTAGAAAAACTCAAGCCACCTGTTTTTGACCTTGTAAATGTCAGTACCAGTAACATCTTATCTCCCCAACATTCCTTGTAACTACCCTTCCCTGCCTGAGAAGATCCGATCTCACATAAAACAAAATCTCTTACTTTTTTCCCTCCCTGGTCATTCCAGACTGTGTAGATCATAGTACATTTCTTAACCCCTTCAACACTTTCTTTACCTTCAGTCATCTGTTAATACACTTGCAACTTGATATTAAAATGCAGTGGTAAAACACTTAGAATTTTAATAATTATTTGTAGTTTGCATAACTATGCATACATTTTAAACTTGTGTTTTGTTTGTAGTATTATGTACTCATTACAACTTTATATTACTAATATTACTTTTGTATACCTTTTTTGCCATGGTCTCTGCTACTCTTGGTACTATTACACTATTACAAAATATTGTAAAAAAACAAAAGAGATATTAGTTAACTAACACATGCTTAAAACAGATATATTTACATTATTTACATTTGCTGTTGTCTGCCTTTTGCTCTTGTGCATTTTAAACAGATGTACTTTTGGTGAAAGAAAATGCTTGCATGTCAGTCTTGCGACCTCATGTCTTTACTGCTTTTTAACTACTCTCATTTGATTTTCATGCATCAGAACTGTTCTATTATTTGAAATGGTGATTTTTAAATTACCTAATGGCTTAGCTATGAGAGGCTGTCCCTATGTGTATGTCATAAGAATGGCAGTTATATGTCTTACTTTACTGTTTAACTGGTAAGTGTCTTGCTTTAACTGAATGAAAGTTTGTATCTTTTCATGCATTAGATCCTGCTGTATATGCTAACCATTTTCTAGATGTAGAGTACCATTTTCTAGATGTAGAGTAGAGTGTTGTAAATTATTTTTTGTCAGCGTAGCTAATTGTTGTTGTTTTAACTCTTTATTAACTAGATTCTTTTTGTCTTGTAATTTTGCATGGGCTGTCTGATATTTCTTAGTAACCTGTTCCGCTGACTCTAAAGCTCTTATGCACTGCTGAAAAAGTGTTTGTACATTATTTTTGAACTCTCTGAACCCACTGTGTCTGTCTCTTACAAGTTTATTAAAATTTTCTGTCAGTTCACCATGAACCTTGTCCCTGTCCTTATCTGTTTTGTACTGTGCAGTGGCTTTGTTACACTTTTGTCTAAAGGATGCAACAAGATGTACAGAATATTCTGTCAATAACTGATTTGACTGCTGTTGTAACTCTGAAATTAACATTTTACATGTGGTGACAGGACATAACTGTTTAACATCTGGAAATAATGCAAGTGTATGACCCTTACCTGGTTGTTTAACATTAACAACAGTCTGACCTGTACTTTTATGACATTGCACACAGAAAGCAGTTTCATATGACTTGCACAATAAACATTTACTGTCATACCACATATTTGTCTGTTTAAGATACCAGTCAGAAGTAATCCATTTGTATAATTCCTGTCAACTTGCCCTAATAAGGTTTTACATTTGCTAATATGCTGTTTATACAACCTCTGTAGTCTGTCTAAAATTGGCACATTAAGAATAATACTGTGTTTACTACCCTCTTTACTAGCATGTTTAACTGCAGCCATGCTGTTATGTAACACAGAAGATCTCTTACCAATTCTACAGGGACAGTTAGCCACACTGCTTAGTGTAGATGGCTGGAAAACTTCTGTAGTTACATGAAAAGCTGGTAAAATGAAGCTGGCAGTTGCAGATTTGAAACCTGAGGAGTCACTGACCTGGAGAATTTATGGCACTGCTTACTTTCTGCACGGCAGTGTCACTCCATATTCAGATATCTGGGAAAATGTACTGCTGCAAAACTGTGAAAACTGAAGTGCTCCTATTCAGGACTCAATTACTGTGCTTTTACTGGTGACCTTATACAAGGCACCACTCTCCCTGTGTTCAAATACAGGCAAGGATCACCACTGAAAAATTAAATGTAGATGAATTGAAGTTTGCGCTTAATGCTGCTTGCTTTTGGTGCCTGTTAAAATAAAAGACTGATTATTGACTAAACTTTGCAGACTGTTAACCTTTTCAGCAGTTTATTATTAACTTTCTTGCGCAGTACTACATAGAAACGACACGGACAATACTGTCCAGTTTACAGCTTTAATGTCTCAGGTTAATCCTTTCAAACAGCATGAAAGATCTCCAGTATACAGATCTAACAAGAAATCAGATCTAACATTATACACTTTTAATGTCCTTTTTATGTTCTTTTTCATGCCATTCAGATCTTGTCCTTGAGAACAGCCTGTTGATGTTAACAGTTTTGGAAGTTGTGTGACCTCATGCAGTCTGTTGATAAGCTACTCTGTTTCAAGGTGAATTATGTGACAGTTTAGGAATCGTCCTTGGCTCCAACCTGGTAGTGAGTTGTTCATTCCTTGCAACCGTGTCTCAGGAATTAAGGAGTAATCCTTATCAGAATTTTCCCTTGTAGTTGTAATAGACCCTGTTATATACAGCTAATGCCTTTTCAGCATCTTCCATGAAGTACCAGACACTGGACATTCATGCTACAAACAATTGGATGCCTTTTTTTTACTTGAATTTTAGCTAATAGCTGTTTAACCCTTTAATATATATCTGTATGCTAGCAAACAGAAATGTACATGCATCTAACTAGTTATATTTTTCTACATGTATTTTAGCAAACAGAAGTGTACATGCATTTACCTTCTACATATATATATATATATATATATATATATATATATATATATATATATATATATATATTCTAATATAATAAACAGAAGTGTATATGCATTTATAAATCTCTAAATATATATATCTAACAGCCCCAATATATTAAACTCCTTCTAGGAGGATATATACACCCTAATCCTGGCCTTACCTATCACAATGAACACAAAGATAATTTTCTCCCACACACTTCTGTAACCGAACAGTAGCAAATTCCCAACTCTGGTGATCTAATTTTTGCTGTAATAAAAGTTAGAAGTATAAGAAATAAAACTGCTAAACTACATGCTTGGGTTTCTCAAAATAAGCCTGATGTTCTCGCTGTAACTGAAAATTGGCTTAAACCCAGCATAAATGACTCCGAAGTTATACCTCCTGGCTATAATATCATCTGTAATGACCACATAAAGAGGAAAGGCGGTGGTATTGCTTTAATACATACCACATTTCCCCTTACAACAAATCGATGTATGAATGTATGTGTTGCCATATGCTTTTATAATGAAATGCACAGATTTGTTTATGAAATGCACTAATTATACATGATATGCACTGAGTTTCTATGAAATGTTTCTATAAAATGCTTAGATATTTTAATGAATTTGTACTGATTATTTTATCAAACATATTTGATGTTATTGTTAGTATAAGCCTCTCATATTGTTGATTTAATTAATTTATTAATTTGCTTATTAATTAGTTATATGTATCTTAGTTATGAAGTCATATTTATATTGTGAGGGAATTTGTATTTTTGTCTGGAGTTAAACTTGAATTGTTAAAATAGGCACTGGGTCACTTTAAATTTTGGAGGTTGGAGTGACTGGTGCCAAGAGATACTTAAATAGTCTAAAAAACAGTTGTTAAACATTCTGATGAAGTCCACTATAGAGTGGATGAAAGTGCTTAATGGGAATGTGTTTGTGTTTTACCTGACTTATTTGGTCCATTAAAAGAAGTATTTTCTGCTCACTTCTTGCATTGGCTTTCGTTTGAGGACTGGTTGCATCTGTTACCATTTGCTGTTTCAGCTTTTGTTTTCATAGATTTACGTGGTTGTAAGCTGTTTCTTGATTTTATTTCTACACTTGTGTAAAGCTTTCGGCACAGTTTGTCACTGCAAACTCCTACTTCAGTTGTCCTCACTAGGTCTCTCTCAGCCCACCCTTCTGTGGTTCAAAAGCTACTTGTCAATAGATATCAGTCAGTAAAATGGCACTCCATGCTCTCTTCTTATCTACCAATCACCACCGGTGTACTACAAGGCTCTATCCTGGGTCCCATCCTCTTTAACATTTTCATCAACACCCTCTATACTTCCATACAAAAAGCTACCGTAATACAATACACAGATGATTCCACGCTCATTTGCATATCTGACAACATGGTACACCACCAAAACATTACTCAGGAAGATTTAACAGCCATTGAAATGTGGCATCATAACTCACAACTCATACTCAACCCAAAAAAGACCAGACTACTACTTTTTTCCCCAAATCCATCTCTCATGAAAAATCAAAATTTAACGTTCTGTCTTGATAATGCAACCATTGAAGTCACTAGTCATAGCAAACTATTAGGGGTGATAGTGGATGACAATCTTACATTTGACCTGCATACACAAAATTGCATAAGAAAAATTAATCAAAAATTAGGGATGCTTTACAGAGTCAAAAACTCTGCCACTGACACAACTAAAACTACACTTGCCACTACTTATCTCCTCCTCACTCTTCTTTATGGTGCTCCCATCCTTACTAACCTCCAGGCTTCACAAAAATTAAAACTTGAACAATGCTGTAACAAAGTTGCTAAATTTGCAGCACATAACCCTTTCAGAACCCACCATTGTATGGCACTGAAAAGCCTAAATTAGTTAGAACTGTCACATCAACTAACATATACACAACTTCTTCACTTATAAAATTATCCAGCATCCATCTGCCTGTCCAGCACTGAAAAACATTCTACACAACTATGTTCTCAGTCAGTCATTGCGATCCAGTGACCAAAAACTCCTGTCTGTCTACAGACTTAGCACATTTGCTAGGCATTGTCTGCACTCGTACAAGGTTGCTAAGGCCTGGAACTCCTTACCTGTATCCATCAAGTTTATACCCTCCCTCCCATCTTTCAAAAACCACTTTACTTCCTAGCTAAAATCTGGCTTTGTTCTTTCTCAAAACTGGGATAAACTATATCCCTAAATGTGAACAAGTACCTTCTCACTCCTTATACCATCTTACTGTCCCTTTTTCAGTTACTTACTTACTGCTATCTAATTATATCCCCTGACTTTGTCTCTAAATATACCATTAGTCTGTTTTTTTTCCTTACTTCATATTAGACTAGCTTACCTGTAATTTCTCTACAAAATTTGTCTAAATATTAAATGATTTTCATATACCTTGTATCGATTCTTAACCAATGTTTTCATATTATGTCTAATTTGTTATAATTATTTACACTACAGATGTTTTTGTTTTATTTTTGAAAATTGTATAATTCTTCTTCTTTCGGCTTTTCCCTGTTAGGGGTCGCCACAGCAGAACTCCGGTCCGCTAATGATTGGCAGCAGATTTTTACAGTGCTGAGTTGCCAGCCCAACACCCAACCTTCAATGAAGGCATGCCCATTCACACATGTCTTTCGAACGCCACTCGACCGCGGAGAGGACATGCAGACTCCACACAGAAGGCACTCCAGCCGAGAATCGAACTGGAGTACCTCTTGCTGTAAGGCAAAAACGCTACCGCTGCTCCACCGCGGCTTTTTCCTTAAAATGTTTTGTATTAATTTGGAGCTTTTGCCCCAGGGCTGTGCTGAAAAAAAGCTTCTACACAATTGGACTTTTCCGATAATCAAATGTCAGTAAATAAAATAAATAAATAAATAAACAAATAAATAAATAAGCATTCTACCTGCAGAGCTTCACACATGGGACTAGGAGGATGAAGTTGCTCTCTCCTTTTTCTTTCTAAAGTATTTTTTACAAGACACAAACAAAATTTGCCGTATGAAAAAGACATTGATTATTATGGTATGGATAATGCCTTTAGCAGACATGGGGGAGGTCATGGAGAAGCTAGAAAGGGGCATTACTTTCTCAGAAGCATTTAATGTAGACTCCTTGACAGCCCTAAATCGTAGATTTAGGTTACTTTGGTTCTCTTTTACTGCTAACTATATCCATTTTAACTGCTGCAACTACTGAGACCATCTCTGGCCCTTAAAATATTGAGTAGAATTTTTAGAAACTCCTTATTGCAAATTTCTGGAATAAACTGCTCTTAGAGCCAGTGTCTGTGTTGTTTTCATTTATGACTGTGATAGATAATGCAAGAGCCTCTCTTGAAGATGTTCCATTGTGAAGCATATCTCACATAAATGCTCTTGTTGGTAAGAAATAGATGCTGCAAGGTGAGGGAATACTGAAGCTTAAGAAGACATGTGCCATTTGTAAGCAAGTAGTCTTATTTTTAAGGGCTCTTGGGAAAGAAAACATCTTTACAGTAAAAATATATAAGCCAGTATCTGGCTAATCTGTCATTGTTATTAATATAAACATTTATGAATGTGTTTAGAAAAATGTGGGCACAAGGCTTAAGAGTTTCCATGATAGACCTCCTTTGGGATGGGTTGGTATTTCTTCCATCATGAGTATTCACCTTACTATCTGCCTACTATTACAGAAGTGTAACATATCAATCTTGTCTATTACACATCAGATCCTTCTGATGCAAAAACTTCCCTTTTCTTAGACATTTCTTTTTTGTCTCTGATGCACTGTAGTATTACAGCAGCCTGAAGTATATGGATTCTTGATAAGTTACAAGGAAAGGGAAAAGGTAATGTAATGGCATGGAGACCATGGTATCTGGATAATTGGGGCAAGTTACCTTTTCTTCTGGGTGATTAGGAATGTTTAAAAAAACATAAGATGAAGATGAATTTTATACCGATTTTCAAACACTGGATTACTTAGCAAAGTGGTATTGAAACTGGTTCTAGCCTATATAATTGATTTCACTTACTGACCCAGTAATGTTTCAGGAGTAACTTTAGGCAGCTGAGTTATTTTTTTAACTACCACTGTAAAAAGTGATATTTTTCTGATTTGCTCCCTAGTGGTATATAACTTAAGATATGATGTGTTCTGTGGTACTTTAATTATTACATAATGGACACTATGGTCAGATGAATGTGGCGATGAAAGACTTCCATAACCAACAAAAGCTTAATTTTAGTTATGCGATCAAAGGTGGAGATAGTCATGTAAGCTTGGTTTCATTTTTAACAACTTACTCACCTAATATTTGCAGAGTTAATTAAGCATTGCTAAATATGTTTCATTTCCAATGTATTTAATCTCTGTAAAAGTTATATTTGATTTCTATATCACCTGTGTTTTTCAAGGTCAGCATTCACATTGTACCAATCCATTTAGAGAGGCCAGAAAGCAAATGAGAAATGAGTACTATATAAATCTAACATCTTGTCAGGTATAACTGAGGCAGCCTGCTTCACATTTTCTGAGGCCACTAATCTCAGAACATTCTCGATTACTGGCAGCTACCCTCCTCAGTTCCTGTGTTAATTGCCATTCAGAACACAGACATTTTTGCGACAGTGATTTTCACTCTGCAGTAATGCTTTCTAATTTAGATGTGACACTGTGTGTGCAAAGCCTGTCAGAGGACTATGTGTAATAATATCCCTGTCCTGTAGGAAGTACTGGACTATGTAACTATGACCTTTTGTTCTTTTTGTAATATACTAGCAAAGCTTATTTCCACAGTGCCAGAAAGTGTAAAGTGAATAGTTAATTTATGATGTTAAATAATGTGCCATAATCCTTGCAATGAGGAATGCGGCATATTGATGTACAGTTAGTAACCATACACTGCAGCAAATTCACTATATGTTTATTTCTATAACCACTTATACTGTTATTTTGCACTTAGAGCTGAAAAATACACAGTAGCATGACATTATTAGGAATCTTGTCTTCTTTTGGAGCAATTAATTTTTGTAATAAGTTAATTTTATTTTAAACGAAAATTTCCTTAATCATGTTATGAAAATTATTCAATGTTTCTGCATGTATGTAAGATTTATCTTAGTGATACAGCTTTACATTAATGTAACATTTCCAATATCTTACTAGCATTCCATGTTTTCTGCGTCCTGGATCGTTGTTGATATTTTATAAATGAGCTACACCAGGCTTTGCCATGACATAGATTCATGTGGGCTATCGTTAAATGTCCACAGCAGTTTATTGCATATGATAGTTTAGGAAGCTGGATATATATGAGAGTGTAAGAGAGCAATTTTCTTTTTTCATTGCAAAGTCCAATGGAAAGCTGAGTTTGAAAACAACCAAGAAAAATGCTTAAAACTCATCAGGGCACACTGGATCCAATAAAGGCATGTATTTTGTTTGTGGAACATTTGGTTTACAGTTCACAAGAACTTTCAAGAGGCCTTTATTGGATTCAGTGTGCCTTGATGAGTTTTCAGTGTTTTTCTTTTCCTCTTTGCCCCAATACTATGACTAGTGCACATTTCTCCTGTGTAGGATAAAATCATTCATTTTAGGATGATGAACCAAAAAAAGCATATCAGTCCTGTTAGCATCGTCACACTTTTCTACTTATACCAAAAATGTCTTTTATAAACCACTGTGAATGTGCCAGTGCATAGTTCTCCATGAATAAATATGCAGACCTCATACTGTGGTGGAAATGATTCAGTATCATGGCTGGACAGTGTATCTTTTAACACTTCCACAACTATGTTATACATACCCATCTGCATTCTTTCAACTAGAATGAATACGTAGATGTGTAATGTTTCCTTTTACTAGCACTGACATGTTTTTTAATGTAATTTATTCATCTTTTAAAGAGGGAAGGAAATGTATTTATTTTAAACCCTGATGAACCACTGTACAGGTAACAAGGGCAAGGCTAAATGAAACACATACACATGTATATATAGATAGAGAGAAAGAGAGAGAGAGTGAGTATATAATGAACAATCACAGATGAGATTGAAACAAAAAACATCAAATGAACTCAAAAGTGATTACCATTCATTGCCAACTAAATCATCTAAGTAACTGCCAATGTAAACCAATAGGTTTCATTTGCAATTACCAAAACTAATACAAGAAAAGAACTTTTATAAGGGGATCTTAACCCACCCACACAGACACATACACACACTGGAAGTTAAATATACTAATTTCAGAGTCACACAGCCATGTAGATAGAGGAAAAAAACCTGAATTATGTAACAGTCAATCTGATGAAATTTGAACGTTACATAATTCTACCGACCATATCACTTATGACATTTTAGCACGCTACAATATATGTGCAGTGACAAATCCTGTAACATCCACATATGTGGTCATCTTAATGTTTATGGGCATCAGCTTGTTTAAAGCTCTGTTTTTCTAAAGTATAGCCAAACATCCACTTACACTGTGCTAATGAGGTCAGTAAAAAAAGCTGAAATATACATGACAGGAGCTAGATGGCTTTCTTGGCCTGAATGTGCCAATAAAGACTTAAAAAGTATGAGCTTTCAGAAATCATATAGCTGAAATGCTGTATACCCTTAAGGGGTCATTTGCTTATATCCTATGAATCTCCATTATAGGAGATGTAAAGTATTACACAGAGAAAACTCTAGTTTGACTGGGTTTTCTTCCAGATTTTACTGAATTGTTTGTCGGCGTGACTTTTTTACCCATTGATTTGGATGTTAATTGGGATATTTTGCAGTCTCCTTAATGTGTATGGGCACCATTTAGGTTTAAAGCCCTGTGTTCTAAAGTTTAGTCACATGCTTCCATTATCCTGTTCTAATGAGAACACTATAAAGACCAACATATGCCTTTTTCTAGTTATTGGAGTTTAGTGTTCTTGCCCTGAATGTACCAATACAGATTTAAAAAATGAAAAGTCATGGACATTCAGAAGCCATGAAGATGAAACACTGTATATTCTTAAAGAATCATTTGCACATATCCCATAGGCCTCCATTACATGAGATGTAAGGTGTTCCATAGTGAAAACTTTGACTGGGGTTTTCTTGGAGTTTTTACTGAATGATTTGTCTGTGTGACCTTTTTATCCTATATATGTATGTGTGTGCACATGCGTGTGTATATCTATCTATCTATATGTGTGTGTGTGTGTGTGTGTGTGTGTGTGTGTGTGTGTGTGTGTGTGTGTGTGTGTGTGTGTGTGTGTGTGTGCGCGCGTGCGCGCGCGTTTATGGGCAGTTTATAGAGTTTGTAATCAACAAGCATGCTTTACGAAGAAACAAGAACTCTCAGAAAAAATCCTATATATACCTGGATAGAAAATGCATACCCCACATAGGCAGTGACCGGAGATCAGAAATGGACCTCAGTTACTGGACTGTTATGCAGAGATCCGACCACTTAGAGACCATACTGCTCAGGCTGTTTTAGACGTGATAGCTCAAAAGTGGTGTGTTGCACTGTGTCTCTTAACTTGCATACCCCACCATAACCTGTTTTGTTGAGTTTCTGAGTTTATTATTTCTAACATTGACATACTGCATTTCTGTTTCCATCATCGGCAGATACATCACTATATTTTTCACTGCACTGACATTGTACTAATTCAAGTGCATTTTCTAACATTCAACTGTACATATAGCTCCCTGGCAAGTTTAGGTTTCAGTGGAAATAGACTTCATCAGCATTAAAATATCCCTTTTTTCAATGCTGTACTCAGTATTATGTAGTTTACAGTTATATTGTTCTGACTAACAATATGCCAGTAGAATTTGCCATGGGATCTGATACTAATGAGGAGGGATTCTCCCAAAAGGTGTTTCCTTTAGATAAACACTAAACTTAAGGTTAGAGAATTTGAAGTGGGGAGATGAAAGAGCTGATGGTTGCCCAAAATTAATGTGCAACAACAAGAGGGAAGTGGCTATGCAGAGGATGAAATCCCTGTCCAGCTTAAACAAAAAAAATAGAGATCTTGTCAAGTCCTCCAAAGCTAATTATGAAGCAAAAATAGCCTCCCTAGCTAAGGCTAATCACAAAGCATTCTTTAACTATGTCCAAAATCTAAAATGGAATGCCAGGCTATGCAGTGAACTGGTTGTGGATGGTGCCACCCATACTCAAGTGGAGGTAATAGCCAACCTGCTAGCTGACAGATTAGCAGCAAACTTCACCCCATGTCCCCTCCAGTTATCCCCCAAAGTATACTTGCCACCATTCCTCAGCCTCTTACCTCAAGAAGGCAACTCATCTCTGCCCACTCCAAGGCCAAAAGCATGACACCAGTAGGACCAGGAAACATTCCTGATTGCCTTTTAAACAACTTAAACATGTCCTAGCAGACTCACTTGGATACCTGCTTAACCACAGCCTGCAAACTGGCTATGTTCTGACAGAATGGAGGACAACAGTAATCCCTGTGCACAAACAGGTACCATCAACCAACCTTGGGAATTATAGGCTGATAGCCTAATCTTCAAGGCCAGGTGAAGAATCTTTATGTATCTTCTGTGTACAGAGAGACACAAAGTTATAAAATATCAAGATTTGCAAGCAGAAATGAGAGCAATGTGGAAGAAAGATACCCAGATAGTTCCAATAGTAGTAGGAGTAATAGGTTTTATAAAAAAGGGTCTACAATCATATTTGCATATGCTAACAATATATGTAACTCTGTACGAACTGCAGAAGAAGTCATTACTGGGCACATTGCAGGTGCTGCGAAGAGCACTACTGGCTGACATCAAAGAGTGAAACAATACTAATTTCATGAACTTTAATTGCACTTTGACTTAGGAATGGGGTCCATTCCCATCATGGCATTAGAAACCCAAAAGATTTGGAGAAATTAAAAAGGGAGAGACCTTGTTAACAAAGACATAGGTAATCTCCAAACTCTGGACCAACCCAAGTTTGGATTTGTTAAAGGTAGATCATGCCTGTTAAACATGGTTGATTTCTTCTAGAAAGTCACCAAGGCCATGTAAGAGTGAAAGACAATGCATACCACCTATCTTAACCTAGCCAAGGCATGTGACACAATCCTCCACTTAGGTATTATAGAGAAACTCTCCCAACTGGGAATTATCCGCTACATTACCAGATGGGTAGCCAACTGGCTCACTGACAGGACACATACTGTTCTGTGCTGGGCCTCTTACTGTTTAGAATTTATTTCTGAGAAGTCCAGGCAAACTTGGATGGCCTGTCACTGACCAAGTTCACTGATGACTGCAAATTGGGAGCAATCATTGAATCCCCAACAATGTTAATATACTGCAGACAGTGTTAATGCAAACAAATGATTGGTGACAAAGCTGTGGATTAAAGCTAAAGCAATACATGCATTATTATTATTCCCTTTGGGAAAGCTGACATCCCTGCTAATTACATTATAGACAGCAGCCCCCTAAGTATAGACCCAGTGGTACGTGATCTGGGCACTCAGGTTGATAGCAATCTGAATTTGACCACTACGTATCCACAGTAGTAAGGAAATCCTTCTATGTGGCACATCTTATAAGTAAAAGCATCACATCTAGATCTACGGATGTTATAATTCCATTATACTCGGCTCTCATCAGACCAATAAATGAGTACAATGCTCCCTTTTCCATGAATCTCATTAGTCACCTGCAGCAACTGAAGAGACCGCAAAAGTTTCTGACCAAGACATTACAGGGTACACAAAACAAGTCTTTTGTGGAAAGACTGAAAGCCCTGTCACTGTATTCTTTCTCTAGCAGGTTGCAAAGGGGTGATTTGTGCCTGTTTGATAGGGCAGTCTCTGACCCGGCCATGATGGATATGCTACACATTTGTAAGTCAAACAGCAGGAGGGTCACTCACTTCAGGGATGTTAACATAGCCTCTGACATTAACAGGTCATGGTGGAGAGATAGATACATCTCCTAGAGACTGCCACTTCTCTGGAACAAGCTTTAACTTCACATGAAACAGAACCCCTCCCTGACCATCTTCAAACCCAACCTTGATCAGTAGATGGATGACCACATATTCAATCCTGGCATGGTACAAATATCCTTCCTGGACAGACGAAGTCGGTATTAACTACCATAGACCCTTACTTCTGCGACCTTCACTCACCTAACCACCGACAGTTGGGGCAACTTGGGATAAATATGACTAGGCTTGTCAGGGATCTAGAGAGGTTAGCCTAGTAACCTCCTATGACCCTATGAACCTATAAAAATGTATTTATTCTTTGGAAAGATGGTGAACAAATCTAAGAAAGATTGTGCTAGTTTTCATATACTTAATGAACTCTTGTAACTGATCCTTACTTCCTTTCCATAAAATGCAAATATCATCAGGGAATCTGGTGTAAAGTGTCCAGTGTGGCATAAACACAGTCAAACACAAATCTCTGCAGTCATAGCCATAAGACTAAATTTGCATGCAGTGTGGCACATGCTGCCCCATGACAACTCCTTGTAGTTGTTGCTAAAATTCTCCCTCAGAATAAATGTAATTATTTTTCAGCACGATTTCCATTAGTTCCAACACAATTTTGGTTTTGTTGATAGAAAGGAATTCAGTTTTACAGACAGCTTCTTCGATCCACTCCATTATCACAAAGAATTCACCTAATAAAGCCTGTAGAGACTTTTCTGTCATTGATTCATCATTCCCTGAATACTCACTTTCTCCTATTCAGGGTTGCTGCATTGCCTGCATGCACAGTGACCTCATTTACGATAAAGTGGGCATATGGGGGATTAATTAATGAAAGAGAATTAGAATCTTGACGTGACATATGCTATTCTTTAACATTATTTCTCACTTCCCTCTCTTTTATATGGTAAGATGACATAGCTAGTCAATCCATGTACTTTTATTGTGTGAATTAATCATTTGGGATTGACTGCTCTAAGCAACTGACAGAGTGCTTACCTGTTGATCTCTAGTCATTTCACAAGGAATATCAGTAGAAGTGGATGCTCCAGTCTACAGGGATAGTATTTCTCTTGCAATTACTTTTATTATTATAAAAAAACGTTAGGACACCAGATATATCTTTGGGCAATGATAACAAGGTGCATTATTTTTCAAATAGTATAAAGCAAGATAATACGTTTGGAGTGCTGGGGCTGATTCTGTGTTTACTTGTCATTTATTGGAGGTGGTTGTTGGAGCTTTGCTTCATGTTAATTTAACTGGTTCCAGAGCTTCAACTATGCTGCAAACAGGTGGTGTTTCTGTGTTTGTGGGTTTACCCGGTAACTTAAACTTTTTGGACAGTTTGAATGAGCGTGAGAAAAAAATAGCACATACTGACCCTGGTGTATGGCTAGTAATAACGATCCTGAGGGGAGATTTGATTAACTGGAAAAACCGATGGCTAAGGAAGTTGCATTATTTTATGACACCCATTTGTTGGAAAAGTATGTGAGCCTTAATATAACGCCTTGGGGCTTACGGGTGGATCATTTATCGGGTGATGAATTCACTGAGGATGAGGCTGACTTATTTTAACAATGGAAACAGGTTTCCCTGCAGTATTGGCTGGTTGCATGTGCTCATTAAAAGGAATCAAAGGGCACATGAGAAGCTGAAAGGGGACATTGTTCAGCTACAAAACCAGATTGTGTCTGAATCCTGTTATTGAGGGCAGATGGGGCATATTAATGATAAAATTAATAAAACTGAAGTGGAGATCATTCAGCGCAAGAAGAGGAAGCTAATTCGTGATATGATGGATTATGAAGAAGGGGTCTTGTTTTCCTGGCAACGGAAGTCGCAATGCAGAAGATCGAGGGTAAGAGGTGGCAGCCAAGTTAGATGAAACTCGTCTGTTTCTTCCAGTGAGATGAGTGTAAAGAAAAATGTTTCCTTTGAAAATATCCTGGTTGTAAATATGGAAGATCAAAAGGCATGTCTGAGTCCGGTAATGGTCATTCCTTTCAGCAGAATAATCGTGGAAAGGGAAGGAACCATTACAAGTGAAAAAAATGGTTTGGACTTGTTGTTTACGGACTGTTATGTGTACTTAACTTATCTGATTTGGTGCTTACTACTGAGATGAAGTTGGTGTATTTAATAAGGGAAGTAAGTTTGTTCTCACATACCATCCTTCCATGGCCGACTTGTTAATTGATGTACAAAGATTTTGTAGGAAATTGTTGTTGCGTGTGTTTTATGAAAACAAAAAAGTAAGCCATCTAAAATAGAAGTTTTTCCTGAAGATGAAGAAGATGATTTGTTAAATCTTTCTGTATATGAAACGGACTTTGATTCTGAGGACTTGTTTGAGGGTAATGATGTTACTGATGGAGGCGGGTTTATTACTGGTTATGGTAAACATGAATTACCAGTGTTTTCTGTAATGAGTAAATTCACTCCCCCACTTAATGTTCCTGCTATCGTGTTTTTTGAAAAAATATTGTATAAAGAAATTGAATATGAGTTTAGAGAATTTTTACACTCTGAAAGAAAATACAACTTAACTAAAAGTGAATGGTTAGCCTTACAATTTTTAAATGAAATTAAAAATGAGTATGTCAAGAATTGTGCTGATAAATGTGGGAATTGGGTTATTTTAAAGAAAGGCAAATATTTTGAGATGGTTTATGATTTGTTAAAAGTTAATGAATATAAATGTTTGCCCTGGAACTCTGTAGATAAGTATAATATTGAACTACTTGAAATACTTGAAAGGGGTGAATGTTTGGGGTTTTTTTTGGAAGGAATGATGTTAATAAACTTCATGTTAAAAATGCATTGCCCAAAATTCACAAGAATTTACAACACCCACCTGGTAGGCCTATACTTTCTGGAGTATGTTCATATTTAAGTAATGTGGGCAAATTTCTGGACTTTCAGTTTAAGAAATATTTATGTAAGCTACCAGCTCATATTTGTAACACTCAGGAATTGTTGGATGAAATCAAGAGCATTAAGTGGCAGAGTAAATATTATTGGGTTACTAGCGATGTGAATTCTTTATACACTGATATTAAACACATACGGAGTTTGGAAGCTATGAGTAAAGTAATGGGTGAGGGTCTTCGTACATCTTTGTTAATTGGTTTGTTGGAATTTTGTCTGACCCACAACTGTTTTATGTTTGAAAGGAGTTATTTTTTGCAACTTAAAGGTACAGCTATAGGGGCTGCATTCACCCCCACTTATTCTGTACCATACATGGGACAATTTGAGAAGCAATTTATATATCCGACTAAGTTTTATAGAAATAGTGTAATATTCTATAGTGTGATATTCTATAAAAGCCGCGGTGGTGCAGCGGTAGCATTGTTGCCTCACAGCAAGAGGTTCTTCAGTTCGATTCTCGGCTAGAGTGCGAGGAGTGCCTTCTGTGTGGAGTCTGCATGTCCTCCCCATGGTTGGGTGGGTATTCGAAAGACATGCGTAAATGGGCGTGCCTTCATTGAAGGTGGAACGTCGAGCTGGCACCTCAGCTTTCATGAAAATCTACTGCCAATCATTAGCAGACCGGAATTCCGCTGTGGCGACCCCTAACCGGGAAAAGCCGAAAGACAACAAGTGTGATATTATATAAAAGATAAAAAAAAAATAGATGATTTGATTTTGATTTGCAGAGGTGATATAAGGGAATTTGTGAATTTTTTGGAGACTTTAAATAGCAACTGTCATGGTTTAAAATTCTCTTATGAGGTGAGTCATAAAAGTATTACCTTTTTGGATGTTACCCTGTTTGTTGAAGGGACCTCTATTAGATATAGACCTTACAGGAAGGAAACAGCTGTCAATAACTTTGTACATGCTACTAGCAGGCATCCTGGGCGTCTGCTGGACTCTCTGCCATATGGTGAGTTTAAAAGGATTTTTGATCATACCAGTGACAATTGTTTGAAAATAGTGGAATTGAATGAAGTTGAGGTGAGGTTAAGAAGTAGGGAGTATAAGAATGAATAGATTCAGGGTGCAAAGTCATGTGTTTTGGTGGGCATGACATTGAAGGCATATAGAAGAAGAATATACCGAGATGGACAATCTGATGTTTATGATTGTAAAGAAAAAATATTTTTTGTTACCAGGTTCTTGCCTTTTTCTGAAAATCTGGTGAATGTTGTGAAAGGGTTTTGGTGCATTATAAATGAGGATGAAAATATTGGTCATTTGTTCCCAGAGCATATTACTTTCTCCTTTAAAAGAAATAAGAATTTGAAGGAGATGTTGAATTATGTGTATGTGCCTAGAAATGTGGGTAGATTGCCTTGTGGCATGTTTGCCTGTGGTTGTTGTAGTGTATGTTCAAGGTTGAGGAATTTATCAGGTAAGAGATTTAATGGGAGACAATTTAATACAAAGGATTCCTTTAACTGTAACTCTGTTGGTGTTCTATATATTATAGGTTGCAGTTGTTCCAAGTCTAAATGGTATATGGGTCAGACAAAATGTAGGGTTAAGGTCCGTATCTTGGAACATCTGGGTGATGTTAAAAATAGAAATACTTTGAGTCCTGTAGCTAAGCACTTTATGGAAATACATGGGGTTATTGACTTTGTGCTCTTTTACTGTGTCCTTGCTAAACCTTTCTTACCAAGAGGGGGTGACTATATAGGAAGGTTATTGGAATTTGAAGCTAAATTGATTTTTAAGTATCAGGCATTGTCCCCTATTGGCTTAAATCAGGAAGTAAATATTTAATTTAATATTTAATGTGAAGTACATTTATGACATTTATAATATTATAGTTTTTCATTAAAAGTTTAAAATGTTTAAAAATGTTTAATACATATGATATATAAAATGTTCTTTAGCTAGATTTATAAAGGAATAATGTATCTAATGAGGTGTAAATATTTAATTGGATCTGTGATTGATGGATTGCTTGTTTGTATGGGCATATAAATAGGGTTGCCAGCTTTCTTTGTGGCTAAAACCAGACTAAGGTCACACCCCTCACATCACCCATAACTCCACCCATTCCCACACCCTCTCCCATCCATGCCCCACCCATTGTGTGACATCACCATGGCATCAGCTGATGGGAATGCCCTCTTTTTCTGTTCCGGATATCTGTTTTCAGCCGATTTACTATGCTTTTCTGTAAAAAAGCATAGTAAATTAGCCAATTTAACAAACACTGATAGTCTATTTCTTTTGTGAAACAGAACACTGGAGTTTGTACAGTGTTTTCCTGACTACCAGAGAATTGATTTGATTTGTGGATAGTCCAGAAAAAAAATGGATAAGACCACAGGAAATACTGCCAAACTGGCTTACATAGTGCCCAGTCTGTGCACCTGATAGAGCACCTATCCCCTCAGCTAGTCATCAGAAGACGAAAGAAAATCCATTACCTAAACTTGGATTCACACCCCTTTCAGTACAGGCAAAAGGAAAAAAACTCCTTTGATTTTTCCTGTAACAAACAGATTTGTACACTTACACCATCTTTATACAAACTGGCTTCCTACAGCCAAGTGACTTTCTTGATACAACTTAACACATATGAAGCTCAAATGTGCCTTTTGGCACCATCATCAAAAATGCCAGTAAAGGAAAAAAAGACTTCAGAAACTGTAGTTGTTGATCAGCCCCATCACCCTCCTTATGTTGCACACCAGGTGGCTGCCTCCTTTACCTCACCCTTGCTAAAACCTGTGATGTCAGCCACTCATAGGTCAGCCTCCAGATTGCCACTATGCTCACTTCTGATCCATAGCGCCATGATACTCCTTCCTTCATGTTAAATACCTTCTCCCCTACAAAGTCAGATAGAAACATATACGCATTCCTTACATATGCAAAATGGCCAACCTCCTGATCATGGCTGTTCCTTGAAAATCTTGCTGACAATGAAGATGTGATAATCCATTAGTACCACTGTCCGCCTCAAAGAATGTAAGATGAGAAGGTCAAACTACAGCTTTTCTGGAACATATTGCCCATTTGCTTTTACACTTCTTAAATTCATTTTCTGTAACAGTGTTGCACAAAATTCTGACACCCAGTTATCACTTCAAAAAATGATCATTGAACCTCGGCTCTTCCAAGAGAGCCACTAATTCCATATAATCATCCTCCCCAAGCCCCACACTGCTCATTGTGTAAACAAGGTAAGAGCCATTATAAGACTGGAACTCATAACAAAGCATTAGCTTTGTATTTAGGTATTTACTCTACTTTTAAGGAAGTAACAACATACTGTGGAATGTCATCTCTTTTCAAGAATACTCATTATAATAGCCAAGAATTACATATGTTTTACTTCATTAACTAATATTTAAAAAATGCATTGAAAATAGTAATGTAAAACAATGTCCATAACTATATTTCAGATTTTGGACATGCTAGTAAGAAAATAAGCAAGTACACAAAATATTCTAAGCAACACCCGAATCCCACTGCAATTATCAAAGTTAGATTTCAAGCCACAGCTGCAAAAACTGTCCAATATACCAACACCCCCCAACCAGCATCTCAGACATGTCATTTTCCTTCTTCCCTTGTCAGAGAATAACCCTGTGAATTGTTATTATTTAAACCAAAATATAAAAAAAGTCACAAGCCATTCATTAAAAATTGCAAGAAAGAGTCTTCACTATGTAATACATTAAATCTCCTGTATAATCTATTTACCTGAATTACCTACTAAAAAAAAAGAAAAATGTATCTGTGGACTCACTGGACTGTGAAATACTGTCGGTGCTTACTTTTGTTCCTTCTACCTCCAAATTGTTCTCTCTGCTCAGCTCCAGAGCTCTCGTACACTGGACAACATCCTCTACCTGCCACATGGACTTAGCTCCTTCTTCGGAACTGCTAGCTTAAAATTTGGCACGACTGCAAATTAGACTTAGTTTCATGCTGGTGGTGTAAGCATGCACACGCATGACTGCACATGATTCTCCTTAAAGGAGAAGATGGCGCTAATACTGCAATCAACGGTACCTGCTGCCTGCAGCTGTAGTGGGAGGGCGGTCATGGTGCTCGCTCACGGTGGCACAAAACCTGGACTTCACATGTCCGGTTTTGAATGATATTTGTAACCGGACAATTGCTCAGAAAACTGGACAGTCCAGTCAAAAACCAGACAGCTGGCAACCCTACATATAAATAGTGGTTTTGTGCAATGTTATTTTGATCCTTGAAGGCGAATTGCTGAGGTACCAGATTGCTGTAACTGAAAATAAAAGTTTGGAGTGCTGGTGATGATCCTGTGTTTACTTGTTGTTTATTGGAGGTGGTTGTTGGAGGTTTGCTTCGTATACCACAAGATATTCCAGCTATCCACTTATTTTCTATATCTTTATGTAGGCTTAGCTTTTAACACTGCTTTCAGAGTACTATAGTTTGTGTCATTGAATGTTTTGCATTGTAAATCTTAAGTAGTAAATATATCTCTCAACTGTCCAAAATTTCTCATAATATCCAATTTTTTGCCTCATATTTTTGGTCTGTTCCTCACAATATTTGTGCTGTTCTGACAAATTATTGAGGTTTGATGTCACTAAATAATGACAGACTTTTGAGCTTCAGACCTCATACCCTTCTGAAAATGCAATTTTATGCAAAAACTGTTAATCCAGCATCTTTCTAAGACTATCAATGTAATAATTAAAATCTATCCCTGATTTTGGGAACTCGTGTCCCCATTATTTTTGGTTTGACCAGAACCTGAGAAGTACTGTAGTAAGTGGATAAAAAGGTTTTACTGTAAGAATTCCAGTTTCTTTTGGATAAGGATGCTTTAGGTAATTTTGGGTATATTTTGAGGCTTTTGCCTACTTTTCTGATTTTTTTTGTCTTTCCTTTTATTGGTTAGACTTATATTTTAGAAGGAAAAGGCACATTTTTGCTTTTTGGGGGCTTTAATTTTCTTATGGTTGTAAGAGTCATCAGAAAGGCTGGGAGTATAGTTAGGCTTAGTTCTTTCTGCTATTTATTTATTTTACATTTGTTTACCGGGAATGTCCGACTGGGCCAGAGTCCCATTTTCATTGGAGACCCAGGGAGAAAAGCTCCAAGCAATGAAGTTAACAAAAAAAGAATTACAAAAATAATTATTTTAACAATAATATAACAGGCTAATTTCTAACATATTACAGAAGTTAAATAAGATAGTCATAAACAACGGTAATACTGCCACACAGGTAAAAAATGCACTCTCCAAACTAAGAATATACCATCCATGGGACCAGACGACATCCCAGGCTGTGTACTACATGAACTACAAAATGAACTGGCACCTCACCTAAGTGTTATGTTTAATCATAGCCTCACCTCAGGCTTCGTACCTACTGAGTGGCACACAGCTACAGTTATCACACTCCACAATGGGGGATCCACCTTGAATCCCGGGAACTACCGCCCCATCAGTCTGACGAGCCTGATCTGCAAGGCCATGAAACGTATTGTTATGGAACTTATAAACAAACACATTGGCAACCTTCAAACACTGGACCCCATGCAGTTTGGGTTCGTGAAGGGCCGATCTTGTCTCCTGAACCTGACTGACTTCTTCGAATCAGTCTCCAGAACCATGGACAAGGGTAAGGTGGTCCACACTGCCTATCTGGACCTCGCCAAGGCCTTCAACATCATCCCCCACTCTGGAATCATAGATAAACTTACTAAGCTGGGCATTAATCCCATTAATGTCACTTGTTGGGTTGTCAACTGGCTTACTGACAGAACCCACACTGTAAAAGTAGCCGACTCCAAATCCAGCTCCAAACAAGTGACAAGTGGAGTACCTCAGGGTTCAGTTCTGGACCATCTACTTCTCTGAAGTACAGGCCAACACTAAGGGACTCTGGCTAACAAAGTTTGCAGATGACTGCAAACTGGGAGCCTGTGAAGATTGGGGAAAGATGGGCGATGGCTGTCAGCCTAGTCAAATAGAATTTGATACATAATTCTATCATTTATATATATAAATGTAAAATACAGGCTTGTGTTCTTAAATGAAAGAAAACACTGTAAAATGTGAACTTCAAGATTATTGCAACATTGCCGTCTGCTGTAAGGAAAACCAAGCCAAGCATTTCAAATGTTCTTTGAAGTTACAATTATCTAAAAAGTGGTGCCAAAGCGGCTGGCTGAACACATTCTTTATATTCTCTTAACTTAAGGAATAATTGTTAGAGTATACATATGAAATGTCTTTTATTGTTGTAGTTTCCTAAGCAGGTGTTAGCTTGCTAAATAATGCAGTTTGTTTGCCTGGGAACTCCAGACTAAGTGTAAAAATGATGTAATGTGAATACTGGGGAAACCTAAGTGTCAAAATGATGTAATTTGGGAGGGCATTAGCAGAGCTGTTTGTTAGTGTTTTTTAAAACTATTGTTCAGTGAGAGACTGTAAGCATTTTTGTCTTGGACCATCAACCCCAGCATTGCTTATGCTCTGTATGTATGTTAGTAGGATTGTAGAACTGTGTTTTGTCTTAAGATTAGCTAAAGATTAGAAAGTTAGATTAAGTGTTTTTTTCTTTGACATCAGACCTGTCCTATTGTATTATTTTAAGTTTCTGTGTGATCTCTGAACTCTTAGATATATCTGTGGTATAGTAGTATTGTCTTGTGTTTTAATTATTTATTATTAAATATTTTAAAAACCTCTACCTGTGACTGGTTTGTGTAGAGATACGTTGGCTCTAGAGTACATTGCATATTTATAGAGTTTATTGTAATAAGCCACACTAATAAGCCTTAGACTGAATAGTCACATTACCAATTGGATAATAATATTGCACAGTAATAATTGGACACCCTTTCAAGGGCCTTTGAGTAGCTGATAATTATTAAGCTGGTGGTAGCAATAATTACTACCGTATAGTATGGGTAAATGGGCACAGCTGGAGTATCTGTGTCAGCCTTTCCCAGGAGTGTCTGGGAAGTTGTATAAATACTTATCTCAAAGTGTGGGTGTGGGTCAGCCATCTGGGCAGGGACACAAAACATTGGTTGGACAGAGAGGGTACTGGAGATTAGCTTGCCAGCTAGGCTGAGATCTGGACCCTATAGCTGTGCCAGTGGGGAATCTTATTGGGGACCTGGGGAGCAAGGGAGCAACCAGCCCCAGACTGACTGTGATCTCTGTGTGCACTTAAGGGAAATTGTACTTTGCTATGTGTATTTGTTATCCTTTCCTCTTCTATGAGACGACCTCCTTGGTGTTAGTGGTGAGGATTGAGGCTCCTTGATTGCTGGGTCAGGGCATGGTCATCACAGAGCCATTATTGAATCCCCATATGATGTGGATATTCTACAAAAGGGCCTTACAGAAACAGATGCTTGGTGCCGGAGCCATGGGCTCAACCTCAATGCCAAGAAATGTATAGTTGTCCCTGTTGGGAAAAAACATGTACCCATGAATTACCACATAGGTGGCAGTACATTAAACACCGAAAGTGTGATAAGAGACTTAGGGACACAGGTGGACAGTGGTCACACCTTCGATAACCACATCACCACAACAGTCAGGAAATCCTTCTATGTGGCACATCTCATCACTAAGGGCTTTTCATCCAGAAAAAAGGAGGTCATTGTCCCACTGTATGCATCCCTCATTAGACCCATTATAGAATACAGTGCCCGTTTGGTATGTACCTTTCAAGACATCTGCAACAACTGGAAAAGCCGCAGAAATACCTCACTAAAAGAATCACAGGCCTAAAGCAGATGTCGTATGCTGACCATCTTAAAAAACTCCACCTATAGTCTGTCACATATTGTCTACTCAGAGGCAATCATTGCTTAACATACAAGGCCATGTCAAACCCAGAGCTGTTGGACATGCTACACTTAAATAAATCCCAATCCCTCAGAGACACATGCTCCAGGGATCTAAACCTTGTCATCACAATGAAAACATGCTGGAGGGACAGGTTCCTGACCCAGAGACTCCCCAGACTGTGGAATAGACTGCCCATACATGTCAAGCAGAGCGCTTCTTTGGCTGTCTTCAAAAGGAACCTTGATGATTGGATGGGAGATAGGAAATTCACCCCGGGGATCACGTCAGTCGCCCTGCTAGACTGGGGTCCAGGGAAGTAAATACTGTATGAAGAAATAGGGAATTGTTATGGCTAGGCTTGTATAGGCCCTAGGGCCGATAGCCTAGTACCAACCTATGAACCTATGAACCTATAATATAACTGGCTAATACTAGGCAATGATTGAAAAGAGAAAAGTATAGGAAAATAGAATGGGATACATACAAGATCAGTACATGATGCAGGGAATACGAAATTAAGAGTAGGGGGTTGTTAATGGAAAAGTTTTCATAAGTGGTTAAAGGGGAAAAAAGCAGAGCTGTGTGAGAGGGGGAGACTGGATAATAGGTGGCTAGAATGAAGAAAGGTTCAGCAGTAGTTAGTGAGTGATAGAAAGGGTATATATTTTTAGGGCCCTATTATCAGCCAGATCTAGTACAGGAGCAAAGCCAGTTTTTAGTAATGTCTTCTTTTAGAAGTTGTTTAAATGTGGAGTTGCAGGCAATATTAAGAATTTCTTGTGGTAATTAGTTCCATAACTTAGCTACCTGGTAAGAAAATAAAGAGTCTCCATAGTTATTGTTAGATTTGGTATCTTTCAGAAGATTTTTATTGGAGGGCTTTAGTGAGTGGGGGCAAGAATAAGAATGAACTAGGGCTTTGAGCGCAGGGCAGTTGCTAGGGTGGTAGAATGTGGAATGGGTGAAATTTAGTTGGTTAAAAGTAAGTAGATTGGGAAGTTCGAGCCATTTTAGGAGCTTCAGTGAGTTACAATGGTGAGATCTGAATGGGAGGTTTGAGGCAAATCTTGCTGTCTTGTTATAGCAGGACTCGAGTTTGTTTATCTCAAATTTTCTGAAGTTTGTAAAAATTGGGAATGCATATAGCAGAGTGGAAAGAAGGTGGGTTCTGGCTATGGCATGTCTAGTGGGTTCAGTGAGGAAGGGTTTGATTCTGTAGGGAGAGACAAGCTTAAAATGTACTTTCCTGATAGTTACTGCGAGGTGTTTGTCAGACTTAAGCTTATTATCTATGATCACCCCTAGGAGCTTAGTGTGTTTCACTGGTTCGATAATAGTAGGATGAGATGGTGAAAGTAGTAGGGTATTCAATAGCTTGTTGCTGGTAAAGAGCGTAGTTTTATTGGGACTGAGAATAAGTATTATTATTATATTATTAATTATAAAGTAGACTTATAATCTATATTTTTTGTATAGTTTGTACAGTGGAACTTTGGTTCTGTGGGTTCAGGCATTAGTTTGGAGGTTCATTTCTTTTGTATGTTTTGTGTATCGGGTCTTGGATCATTGCTTGACCATGTTTTGGAGCTTGCAGGTGTGGGAAGATGTTTGAGGCTGAGTCAGTCTGTAGACTGGAAGATGTCAAGCAAGAACATGGCTACTGGAGTACTGGAGTACTTTGATGAATGTTTTTGTGATGACTTCTCTACTGCTGATCGAAGAAAATATGGTCAGTTTCTAAATTCCCCATCACGTTTCTTCAATGCTACTTTTCCCTCAAAGTGTGTCCCATTTTAAACTACTTGGTAGAGATCAGTATTTGTGCAAGAGCACTGTACTGCATTTTCAGGATTGTCTCCTTTTCTCACTGCTGTGTGTACTTGTAGCTAGTATATTTAAGCAAGAGGATGTGGAGAAGGTGGTGAGCAAATAGGGATACAGTAGAGCATGACCCCCTACAAAATGGTGCATGGGTGTTTATCCTCTGCAAAACCATTGTTTCGATGGGTCCAGCAGGAGTTTAGATCAGCTGTGTTCTCAGTCAATTGTAATTGAACTCCTTCTTGATTATTATTTTCACATATGATTCCACTAGAGTAAGTTTTCCTGACTTGGAGACTCGGAGTCTTCATATTACACTTCTCTAATACTTGACATTGCAAGGAACTTCTGACAGACATGTTGACTAAGCGACTGATTTTTATTTTTTTTTTCATTTGCATTGTTCACTTTTGATGTCCATTGTGTTTATTTCATGAAGGGATCCATATGATGAGCATTTAAATGCATTTTATTATTGTAAATGTTGTAACTGTAAAATAAATGTTTTTTTGCATTGGTTCCTGGATGTAGATCAAAGGGGTATTTTACATTCCATAATAAATTCAGCTGTACTTGTTAAAGTGAGAATACTTTTTATTATTATTTCCTTGTTTTTCCTGTGGTTGCATTTCTTTCAGATTTTTTGATCATTGTGGCCAGCATTATGTATGGTTTTCTGAAGAGATTGTGAGTATTTTTATATTTGTATACTGTAATGCTGAAATGCTTTTGTTCATGTGTTGTGTGTTAATCTTTTGTATTTTACAATATGTAGTGAGGAGGCAGGTAGATTTCATTTTCCAGATTTTATAAGGGGTTGCAGTAATTGCAGATTGTCTATTTTAATGCATTTTTTTTATTTATTGTTGGATTTAATTTTGTTGCTCATGTTAATTTTAATGGTTTTAAACTTTGTGTAATGTTTTATGTTCTAATATTGATGTCTGCAAATTTATTGTGGTTACTTTGGCTAGCCATCTTTGTTAATCAGTGTTAATTAGGTATAGTTAATACCTACAGCATATTGATATTTCTGAATAGAAAAGAATAGAAAAACTACATACTGAATAGAAAAGAGTAGGCTAGGCTTAAAATGGCCTACAAGAGCAGTTAGCCTAGTACTAATCTATGAACCTACAAACTGGGAATGAACCCCTCTGCCACCTGCTGGATTGCCAACTGCCTCACAGGTAGGACCAGGAAATCAGAATAGAAGTTACCTCTACAAAGAGACCAGTTACCTGTGGAGTTCCCCCAGTATTCTGTGCTGGGACCTTTACTGTTTTGCGTCTGCTTTTCTGATGTAAAAGCCAATGACAAAGGGCTCTGTCTGATTAATTTTGCAGATGACTACAAGCTATGAGCTGTCATTCAGTCCCCAAATGACTTAGCCATGCTGCAGGAAGTTAGTTACAAATAAATAAATAAATAAATAAATGGTACAAAAATCATGGACTGAAGCAGAATGTCAAAAACTCCATTATCATACCCCTTTGGATGTTATTTACTCCAGGGAACTACCTCATTGAGAATATGTCTCTGATAATTGACCCAATTGTTTTGGATTTGGATAATTATGAGGTCAGTGACATAACTTTTGACCAAAATGTGCCCATTGTTATAAGAAAGTGCTTCTAAATTGCACAGCTTATAAGCAAAGAGGATTGTGACTAGATCTACGGATGTCATTGTTCCCCCTTTACTCAGCCCTCATTAAGCCAGTCTTTGAGTATAATGCCCCCCTTGGCATGTGCCTGTCCAGACACATGCAACAAGTGGAACTCCCACAGAGTTACCTTATTAAAAGGATACAAGTCCTGAATAATATGTTCTACACAGACCAACTCAAAGTCCTGTCACTATACTCGGCATCCTACAAACTGCTAAGAGGTGATCTGTGCCTGGCATCATCTGACCCAATACTAATGGATCTACTGCACATCAACTAGTCGAATGGCATCAGAAAAAACTTCAAATAATATTTTTGAAAGTTTTTCTTTTGGGTAGTAGGTATGTTTTAAGTTCATAGATTCATACTTACTGGGTTATTGATATATGAGTACCTTAAGAAGCTAAATCATAAATTCCCATGGTAGTTTTCACCACTTATATTTGGAATACATATAACCCAGATTTGGGCTGAACAAAGATATGTTGGGACATTTACATGTTTTTCCTATCCATGAGGGACAAGGTTGCTAAACCAGGACTGAATATGTGATTACCCATCTAGTCATCCAAATTACATTTGAAAAGGGTATGAAAAGTACTTTTCTTTATGTGGAGTGAAAGAGAGTTCAACAGGAGTGGTATTCTCTGTGATGCATACCTATCCTTCCAACATGTTCTACTTATTTTGCAAAAAGAGATTGACATCCCTTGAGCAGGTGCTTATGATACCACTGGACTTGTGAATGTGTAATGGAAGTGACATAATAGGGTCTGTTGCAGCACTATACATGAGACAGAGGTTGCCTCTCAGTAGCCTGTATGATACTGAGAAGAGGGAGAAGACTTTGAGTCAGTCTGCATAGTTTTTACGATTTAGGCCCTTGATTTATTTAGTGAGAAGCATTGTGGTCATTCCAGCTATGACAAGTGCTTCGACAGGTACTTACTGAAATGGGCATTGTACTCAATGACTAGCCTAATGAGTGCTGAGTACAGTAGAATGATTACATCCCTAGACCCAGTAGCAATACCTTTAGATGCAAGCTATTCAATAAGAAAGGACTTCCTTACAGCAGTGGATTCATAGTGATCAAAGGGCAGCTCATTGTCAACATATCAATCTTCAGGGGTGTGTTGTCGATGCGATAGTTACAAGGGGAGTCATGCTTGCTGAAGGGTGCGATTATACACTTCCTGTTATTTAGTTTTAGTCAATCATTTTGATGCCAGCTATTTGTTCAGGACAGACTATCTTGGAGGATCTGGAGGATCTTACTATCCTCCAGAGAGTCTATGATGGCACCACGTTTGCAGTCATCTGCAAGCTTAGTCAGCCACAACCCTTAACATTATATTTGATTTCCAAGAAGGAAATGCCAAAGAGGGTGGCCCAAGGACTGAATCCTCATGTACACTACCGGTGACAGGTCATTTGGAGGAGGTATAGCAAATGATTCTAACTTCTGGGTTCTAATTTTCTATCCAGCAAATTACATAGGGAATGACATTTAGCTGGGTGAATGTTTCTACAATACTTGAGTGCGGTATGGTGTTGAATGCCTTTGTAAGGTCTACATATGCAGTGTGTTCTGTTTTGCTCTCATCCATTGCTTCAGTAACTTTTTTGAAGAAGTCAACTAGATTAAGTAGGCAGGACCTGCTCTTGATGAATCGAAACAGGGCTAGATTGAGAGTCTATAGTTTACCTATATCCTTATTTATTAATTCCATGATGATCCTTAACATAGCTTAACAGATGAGGCTGATCAGACTTATGGATTTATAATTATCTGGTGTGAAGATATTAGATATTGTTATCTGTGCTAGCATGACTGGCTGAAGTTTTGTAAATAATTGTAAATTACCCTGTGTTATATATGCCGGCATGACTAGGTATAAATTTGTGAATAAGTTTATGTATTTTGATTATCACTCTACTTTATGCAAGATGTTTGAATCATTTTGTAAATAAGTTTGTCTTTTGATTATCAGTCTGATTTATGCAAGATGTTTGAATGAAACAGGGTTTTTCTTGATGACTAGATGTACATGTTTTTTTAAAAGATAATTTTGAATCTATGCTGTGCTAGAGTCAGCTGACCTAGATGTGATGTCATTATGTGCCAGAGCTGAGAGAATAGAATCTTCACAACAGCTGTTTTGTTTACTTTTCAAAGTCTGATATGAGAGAGTAGAATTATCATATCAGCTTTCTGTTACTTTTAAAAATCTGCTATAAAAACAGGTTCTGTGCCTGTAAGTTAATGTTCAGTAGTTGTGTAGTAGTTCAGTAGTTTGCTTGTTTTCCAGAGCTGTTCAGCATTAGTAGTCCACTTGTTTCCAGAGTAATTGTTCCATTGTTACTGAGGACAGATAGCCTAGAGTGGACATAATTCCTCATCTTGCCTTGCAGAAGAAGAATATAATCCTGCCTGGGTCTATATTAGAAGAGCGAAGTAACGAAAGAGTGAAAACTCTTTTGTTGACTCATAAAATCTGAAGTCTGAAAGCAGTGAAGTTACGGAACAGCAATTTTTTTTCCTAGGGAAAAAATTGCTAAGCCATTCTTGGGACTTTGCTGTTTTCTCCACTGTGGTATGATCTCGGAGTTGGTATATTTAAGAAGGGGTGTGTGGAGGGCACAGCCCCCACATCGAGGGGTATGAGGGGTGAAGCCCCCCACTTTATTTTGTCTTTATAATTTTTATTTATTTATTTTTTTTGGAACAGCAATCCCCCACGGGAAAAAAAATCGCTCTTTCTTAACGTCACTGTTTTCAGACTTCGGGTTTTATGTGTCGACGAAAGAGTGTTCACTTTTTCATCGTTTGTTTCTTCTAATATAGACCCATCTTGCCTCGGTGAGTTATTTAGATTAGATAGGGGGAGTTAATCTTCAGATAGTCAGGAAACTATAGCTAGTTAATTAGAGGTTTTCTAAAATTAGTGTGAAATCTATCCTACAGTGTTTCCTGTGTGTGAAACTCTGTTTTTTATTGTAATTAGTTATTCAGTATTTACATGTTTTAAATCCTTTTATTTATTATTAAATATTTTACTACTTCTCAATGTGGCTGGTTATTTAGTGAATACTTTTATTAACTTGTGGGTGTTTATACTTATTATGATAACACCGGGGCCATTCTGAAAAGCCTTACTGCTTAGGTTACATGCTGCCATTTGTATCAATAACTATTTTACCCAATATAATTGAACCCCCATTTTGAAGGGTACTGTAGTATTTCACTGGTGGCAGCTTTTACCTTGTAATTTGGGCAAAGGAACACAGCAGGTAAATATGACAGTCTTTCCCAAGAGTGTGTGCATGTGTGAATATCAGGCATTTAAGAGTGAGTATGTCAGATACCTAGAATTGGGACACAGTGCTGTACAGTGGTTGATGTGAAGACTCATTTGGAGACCTTGAGTAAAGCATACAGTCCAGTCCTAGCTTTGGAGCCTGTTCCCGGGGTACTCTTAGGGGTTATTTTATATTTCTATCCTTCTTTTAGTGACTGTCCTATACAGTAGACAGTGATGAGTATTGAGACTCCTTACTTAGTGTCACAGGGTAATGAGGGGCTTGTCATACCTTGGTCCATTGAAGAATCATATCTGTGCAAGAGAATGACTGTTGCTGTCCTCCCTTCACCTGGCATGAAGCTTGTTTTCAGGGTGATATGGAATGGCTTCTGTAGGTGAATCAAATGAGTCAGGTTTCAGCCTGACCAGCAGACAGTCAAGTATGTTGTATGGCCCCATAGTCATAGTATTCTTGGCCATAAATAGTACCTGGAGAACCTGTTCTTGGCTCATTGGGGAGGGGGGGTAGCTGTAGGGTGTGATCTGAAAATATTGGAGGGGAGGATGGGGGATGAAGTTTGAACTAAATTTCTTCGCTAGTAGATTGGCTATGTCCTCTGGGACAAGGTATGTGATATCACTTCCTATTTTTCTTTCGTAGTGCCGGGCATTGTTTCTGAGGTTTCTAACATAAATAAAGAAGTCTTTGAGGCTATCCTTTGCTCGAGTGGCTATTTTTACCTCATATCTGGCTTTGGTTTTGATCAAGGTCTGGTGCTCCTTATTTCGTTTAGCAAGAGCTTATTGGCATCTTGAAAAACAGATTAATTTTTGCATGCAATTACTTTTTTCTTGTATTATAGAGCCTGTTTATATATGGGTTCCACCACAGGGTTTATTTTTAAATTTGGCGTTGTATTTATTTCTGAAGGGGGGTCAGATGCATCAAGGTAGCCAGTTACATATGCTTAGAATTTGGCAGCGAAGGATTCTGCATAAGCAATGGGGTCATCAAGATGGAAGAGACTTTTGAATTTGGCCAGATCATCCCTCAGTTTTAGTATATTAACCTTCACATAAGCTGTATATACTAAGGTATTGGAAGATGCTTCAGGCATCAGTCTTATGGTAACTGTGATTGATTTAACATTGGAAGAAGTTATAATATGTGCCTGACAAAGCTACCCCTATTGGTAAGGGCCAAGTCCAGGATTTTATCACCCCTTGTTGGAGTATGGACTAATTGATCTAGGGAGGTTGTATTGATGAAGTCCAGAAATCTTTGTGCATATATGTTTGAGGCTGCATGTGTCCTATTGTGAAAGGGTCGTTGAAGACTCCTAGAGGAATGGTGTTTGGCTTAATTCACAGGGACTCCATACTAGTTATTTAGGAGGTATGAATCAATGTTGCCATACAGTGGAGTCCCATAGGATAGCTAGCTGTGATATAAGTTTTGTTTTTTTGTTATTGCAAGTTGAACATTGAGAAGTCATTATCATGTCTAACAAATCTGAGCATGAAGTGTCTTTTTAAGAATATGAAGATAAAGCCACTTGTAGAGTCTTCATCTTGTTGTGGGACTGAGCATGCGATAGTCTTTGAGGCCATGCACTGATGGAATGCTTTCAATGGTCATGGTTCAGGTCTCTGTGATAATGTATATATCAATGTTTTCCAGGGTAAAGTGTGATTTTAGAGAGTGGAGTTTTTTTGTTAAGGCTTTTCTGTTTCAAACTACATATCTTTATATGTTGTTTGCACTAAATTATTTTTCTATTCGCTGATGTTTCAGTTATTTGAATTCAGTATCTTGTGATTCAACCAAATGTGTTTTATTTGAATATCTGTATATTCACTTATTTTGTGTGAAGTAAAACATTTCTTTTTTCATTCTACCATAAAGTGAATTGGAGATGAGATCTGAGATTTACTTTATTTAACTATATTTTTAGCTTATTTTACTTGTTTTTCTTCCAACATAAGTGTATTTTTGGGTTAGTGTAAATATGGTGGGTTTAGGGGAATTTCAGTAAGGTTAATAAAAAGCCAGGGACATACGGAGCATTGATAAAAATAGTGTGTTAGATACAGGTTTTATACATACTTTGTTAGGTTTAACATTAGGATAAATATGGTCTGTCTTGAGACAGAAGTGGCAAACTTCACGACACCCATGCTGACAGACAATAGAGATACGACTGCTGAATCCTATACAATTGCACTTTATAAGCACTTACATGAGTGCATGGATCGTGCAATCCCTAACAGAACCAAGATGCTATCCTCCAAAAAAGGAAACCGATCTGGTTTCCCTGCTATAAACAAACTCTACAACAGAAGAAAGAAAGAAACTGTTGCAAAAAAGAGTAAAATCCCATGATTAGAGGAACTCTGTGTTCAGCCTCACTAAGAAGCTGAGATCCCCCATAAAGTCCTCCAAAGCTAGTTACGAAAACAAAATCACCACTGATTCTAAAGACAACCACAAAGCATTCTATAGCTATGGCAAGAATCTCAATGGCAACACTCAGATGTGCTCTGAGTTACAGTACAATGGCACTAAATATACAGAACCAACTGATATTGCCAACATCCTGGCAGATAGGTTCAGTGCTAACTTTACCCTTCTCTCATCCCCTAAAGGGCCCATCTCTGTACCGGAAGAATGCAAAGTACCTGTAATCATGGCTGCACAGGTAAAAAACACACTCTCCAAAGCCAGGAACACAGTATCCATGGGACCTGACAACATCCCAGGCTGCGTTCTACATAAACTACAGAACAAACTGGCACTCCACCTAAGTACCATGTTCAATCATAGCCTCACCTCAGGCTTTGTGCCCACTGAATGGTGCACAGCAACGGTTATCCCACTCCATAAAAGGGGAGCCATCATGGACCCCAGGAACTACCGCCCCATTAGCCTGACAAGCCTGGTCTGCAACGCTATGGAGCATATCATCATGGAACTTATAAACAATGACATTGGTAATCTCCAAACTCTGGACCCTACCCAGTTTGTGTTTGTTAAAGGCAGATAATGTCTCCTAAACCTGATAGACTTCTTTGAAGCGGTCACCAAAGCTCTAGATGAGGGTAAGGTGGTTCACACAGCCTATCTAGATCTCGCCAAGGCTTTCGACACCATCCCCCACTCTGGAATTATAGACAAACTCACTAAACTAGGTATAAATCCCTATGTCACAACATGGGTTGCCAACTGGCTCACTAACTGAACCCACACTGTGAAAGTAGCAGACTCTAAATCCAGCTTCAGACCAGTGACAAGTGGAGTACCACAGGGTTCAGTCCTAGGTCCTCTCCTGTTTGGTATCTACTTCTCTGAAGTACAGGCTAACACAGAAGGTCTTTGGCTAACAAAGTTTGCAGATGACTGCAAACTAGGAGCCATAATCAAATCTCCTAACGATGTGGATATCCTACAAAAGGGCCTCACTGAGACAGATGCCTGGTGTCAAAGCCATGGCCTCAAGCTCAATGCCAAAAAGTGTATTGTCATCCCTTTTGGTAAAAACTCTGCACCCATGAACTACAACATAGGTGGTAATCTACTTAACATCAAAAGTCTGATAAGAGACCTTGGGATACAGGTGGGCAGTAGTCTCTCCTTTGATAATCACATTGCCACAGTAGTCAGGAAATCCTTCTACGTGGCACACCTCATCACAAAAGGTTTCTCATCCAGGAAAAAAGAGGTCATTGTTCCCCTCTACTCATCACTCATTAGACCCATTATAGAGTGCAATGCCCCTTTTGGTATGTACCTCACAAGACATCTACAACAACTGGAAAGGCCACAGAAATACCTCACAAAGAGGATTACCGGCCTCAAACAGATGCCCTATGCAGACCATCTCAAAAAACTCCAGCTTTACTCTGTCGCATATTGCCTACTCAGAGGCGATCTGTGCCTAACATACAAAGCTATGTCAAACCCAGAGCTGTTGGACATACTCCATGTAAAGAAATCCCAATTCCTCCGAGCTACATGCTCTAGGGACCTAAACCTTGTCACCACAATAAGCAGAACATGCTGGAGGGATAGATTCCTGTCTCAGAGACTTCCCATACTCTGGAACAAACTACTTATCTATATCAAACAAACTTCCTCATTAGCACTCTTCAAGAAAAATCTTGATGATTGGAAGGGAGGTAAGAAATTCACCCCGGGGATCACTTCTGTGGCTCTGCTTGACAGGGGCACCAGGAATATAATTTTCTTGGATGGCAAAAGCCAGGGTACCATTTGGCTAGGCTTATATAGGCCCTAGGGCCAATAGCCTAGTACCTACCTATGAACCTATGAATTTATCTGACTAAATTGTCAAAACAAGATTCTTTGACTCTGTTGATCAATTCCCATTCTGTTAATTACTGTAGCAATGTAAATGACTTTGTTAGTGAGAGGGAAGTGAACAGAGATGTTATGGAATTTCTTCTTTTTCCCACTTGTCTGTAAACACACACACACACACACACACACACACACACACACACACACACACACACACACACACACACACACACACACACAAGCACAAACACATTATGGATGTAGTTCAACATGTCAAACTGGGAAATGATAAACTGTTGTGCACTGTGTATTCAGTGTTGAATGGTGACAGCTCTTGTAGTCCAAATAGTTGTTTGAAAAAGTATGTTTCCTAAAAATTCTGGAACTAAATGTCCCCTTTATATTATTTTTGAAAAGTGTCATGTCCAAATAGTCAACCGTACTATCTGAAATTTTTGACGTAAATTTAAAATATTCACACACCCCATTTAAATACTCCAAAAATAGGACCAGTTGATTGTCAGTCTCTTTCCAAAGAATAAAAATGTCATCCAAAAATCTCAAGTATGTGTGTTATTTGAAGGAGAAATGCATATTAAAAACAAATTTAGCTTCCCAAGCATATAACAACATATTCACAAGTGGGGGGAGGGGCACAACTTGTCCCCTTTGCCACCCCTTTAAGCTGTTTGTAATATTCACCTTCAAACTGAAAAAATTGTTTTTGAGGATGAACTCCATACTAATCATAATAAAATTAATAAGTGAATCATTAAAATTTGTAAAGCCTGTTTAAAAAGTATTGTCTGGGTTCCTGTATACCGTGACATCCAAAAAGTTAATAGAATTTTTGTCATATGTCACCGAAAATTCAAGTCCCCAGACATTGTCATTAAGATATTCAACAAATTCCCGCAAGTATCCTACATCAGCCCGCCACACCAACCAGCAGTCGTCCAGGTAACGTCTCCAAATATCCATTTCCACCTGAAAGATATTATGTGATGTATCATAGATCATAAATTCCTCAACATAAGCCATGAAAAGGTCAGCATATATCGGGGCAAAAGATGCCCCCATAGCTGTTCCTTGAAGCTGCCAATAACATTGGCCCTGGAAGTACAGAACATTCTTGTTTAACACATGTTCGGACATACATATCAAAAGGGTGTTAAATCCCGGTGAATATAGGTTTACCCTTTCCAACCAATATTGTAAAGATTGGAGACCCGCCCAGTGGGGTATACTTGTATATAGTGATTTTACATCCAAAGTACATAAATACCATTCAGGTTCCAATTGGGTTTCCCTTATTAGCTGTAGAAACTGTGTAGTGTCCTGCAATCTAGATCTAATATGTCCCAACAGAGGTTTAAGATATTTGGTGAGGAAAGCCGATAGGGGTTCAGTCAGAGAGCCTATTCCCGATACTATTGGTCTACCCGGTGGTTTTTCCAAAGACTTGTGGATTTTGGGTAAAAGATATAGTATCTGTTTAGACGGTTCCGACACCATAAGGGAATCCAAGCATTTCTTATTTATGATACCTTCCTCAAAGGCCAACTGCAAAAAGGCGTCAATCTCATCCTTAAATACTGGTGTGGGATCTATGGACATGTACATATAGCACTTAACATCTGACAATTGAGTTAACCCTTCATGAATGTAATCCGCAGTGTTCCAAACCACAACTGCACCTCCCTTATCAGCAGGGACAATAACTATGTCTTTATTGTCACACAAGGTGTTCAAAGCTGTCCTGTCATCATCAGATAGATTGCTAGCCAGCATAATATGTCCCATGTTTTGAAAATGAATATCCCTCAAAATGGAGTCCATAAAAATAGATACATGTTTACTCATAGGAGGTTGAAAAGAAGACTTGCCAAATATACAGAACCAACTGATATTGCCAACATCCTGGCAGATAGGTTCAGTGCTAACTTTACCTTTCTCTCATCCCCTAAAGGGCCCATCTCTGTACCTGAAGAATGCAAAGTACCTGTAATCATGGCTGCACAGGTAAAAAACACACTCTCCAAAGCCAGGAACACAGTATCCATGGGACCTGACAACATCCCAGGCTGCGTTCTACATGAACTACAGAACAAACTGGCACTCCACCTAAGTACCATGTTCAATCATAGCCTCACCTCAGGCTTTGTGCCCACTGAATGGTGCACAGCAACGGTTATCCCACTCCATAAAAGGGGAGCCATCATGGACCCCAGGAACTACCGCCCCATTAGCCTGACAAGCCTGGTCTGCAACGCTATGGAGCATATCATCATGGAACTTATAAACAATGACACTGGTAATCTCCAAACTCTGGACCCTACCCAGTTTGTGTTTGTTAAAGGCAGATAATGTCTCCTAAACCTGATAGACTTCTTTGAAGCGGTCACCAAAGCTCTAGATGAGGGTAAGGTGGTTCACACAGCCTATCTAGATCTCGCTAAGGCTTTCGACATCATCCCCCACTCTGGAATTATAGACAAACTCACTAAACTAGGTATAAATCCCTATGTCACAACATGGGTTGCCAACTGGCTCACTAACTGAACCCACACTGTGAAAGTAGCAGACTCTAAATCCAGCTTCAGACCAGTGACAAGTGGAGTACCACAGGGTTCAGTCCTAGGTCCTCTCCTGTTTGGTATCTACTTCTCTGAAGTACAGGCTAACACAGAAGGTCTTTGGCTAACAAAGTTTGCAGATGACTGCAAACTAGGAGCCATAATCAAATCTCTTAACGATGTGGATATCCTACAAAAGGGCCTCACTGAGACAGATGCCTGGTGTCAAAGCCATGGCCTCAAGCTCAATGCCAAAAGTGTAATGTCATCCCTTTTGGTAAAAACTCTGCACCCATGAACTACAACATAGGTGGTAATCTACTTAACATCAAAAGTCTGATAAGAGACCTTGGGATACAGGTGGGCAGTAGTCTCTCCTTTGATAATCACATTGCCACAGTAGTCAGGAAATCCTTCTACATGGCACACCTCATCACAAAAGGTTTCTCATCCAGGAAAAAAGAGGTCATTGTTCCCCTCTACTCATCACTCATTAGACCCATTATAGAGTGCAATGCCCCTTTTGGTATGTACCTCACAAGACATCTACAACAACTGGAAAGGCCACAGAAATACCTCACAAAGAGGATTACCGGCCTCAAACAGATGCCCTATGCAGACCGTCTCAAAAAACTCCAGCTTTACTCTGTCGCATATTGCCTACTCAGAGGCGATCTGTGCCTAACATACAAAGCTATGTCAAACCCAGAGCTGTTGGACATACTCCATGTAAAGAAATCCCAATTCCTCCGAGCTACATGCTCTAGGGACCTAAACCTTGTCACCACAATAAGCAGAACATGCTGGAGGGATAGATTCCTGTCTCAGAGACTTCCCATACTCTGGAACAAACTACTTATCTATATCAAACAAACTTCCTCATTAGCACTCTTCAAGAAAAATCTTGATGATTGGATGGGAGGTAAGAAATTCACCCCGGGGATCACTTCTGTGGCTCTGCTTGACAGGGGCACCAGGAATATAATTTTCTTGGATGGCAAAAGCCAGGGTACCATTTGGCTAGGCTTATATAGGCCCTAGGGCCAATAGCCTAGTACCTACTTATGAACCTATGAATTTATCTGACTAAATTGTCAAAACAAGATTCTTTGACTCTGTTGATCAATTCCCATTCTGTTAATTACTGTAGCAATGTAAATGACTTTGTTAGTGAGAGGGAAGTGAACAGAGATGTTATGGAATTTCTTCTTTTTCCCACTTGTCTGTAAACACCATTCAGGTTCCAATTGGGTTTCCCTTATTAGCTGTAGAAACTGTGTAGTGTCCTGCAATCTAGATCTAATATGTCCCAACAGAGGTTTAAGATATTTGGTGAGGAAAGCCGATAGGGGTTCAGTCAGAGAGCCTATTCCCGATACTATTGGTCTACCCGGTGGTTTTTCCAAAGACTTGTGGATTTTGGGTAAAAGATATAGTATCTGTTTAGACGGTTCCGACACCATAAGGGAATCCAAGCATTTCTTATTTATGATACCTTCCTCAAAGGCCAACTGCAAAAAGGCGTCAATCTCATCCTTAAATACTGGTGTGGGATCTATGGACATGTACATATAGCACTTAACATCTGACAATTGAGTTAACCCTTCATGAATGTAATCCGCAGTGTTCCAAACCACAACTGCACCTCCCTTATCAGCAGGGACAATAACTATGTCTTTATTGTCACACAAGGTGTTCAAAGCTGTCCTGTCATCATCAGATAGATTGCTAGCCAGCATAATATGTCCCATGTTTTGAAAATGAATATCCCTCAAAATGGAGTCCATAAAAATAGATACATGTTTACTCATAGGAGGTTGAAAAGAAGACTTGCCAAATATACAGAACCAACTGATATTGCCAACATCCTGGCAGATAGGTTCAGTGCTAACTTTACCCTTCTCTCATCCCCTAAAGGGCCCATCTCTGTACCTGAAGAATGCAAAGTACCTGTAATCATGGCTGCACAGGTAAAAAACACACTCTCCAAAGCCAGGAACACAGTATCCATGGGACCTGACAACATCCCAGGCTGCGTCTACATGAACTACAGAACAAACTGGCACTCCACCTAAGTACCATGTTCAATCATAGCCTCACCTCAGGCTTTGTGCCCACTGAATGGTGCACAGCAACGGTTATCCCACTCCATAAAAGGGGAGCCATCATGGACCCCAGGAACTACCGCCCCATTAGCCTGACAAGCCTGGTCTGCAACGCTATGGAGCATATCATCATGGAACTTATAAACAATGACACTGGTAATCTCCAAACTCTGGACCCTACCCAGTTTGTGTTTGTTAAAGGCAGATAATGTCTCCTAAACCTGATAGACTTCTTTGAAGCGGTCACCAAAGCTCTAGATGAGGGTAAGGTGGTTCACACAGCCTATCTAGATCTCGCTAAGGCTTTCGACATCATCCCCCACACACACACACACACACACACACACACACACACACACACACACACACACACACACACACACACACACACACACACAAACACAAACACATTATGGATGTAGTTCAACATGTCAAACTGGGAAATGATAAACTGTTGTGCACTGTGTATTCAGTGTTGAATGGTGACAGCTCTTGTAGTCCAAATAGTTATTTGAAAAAGTATGTTTCCTAAAAATTCTGGAACTAAATGTCCCCTTTATATTATTTTTGAAAAGTGTCATGTCCAAATAGTCAACCGTACTATCTGAAATTTTTGACGTAAATTTAAAATATTCACACACCCCATTTAAATACTCCAAAAATAGGACCAGTTGATTGTCAGTCTCTTTCCAAAGAATAAAAATGTCATCCAAAAATCTCAAGTATGTGTGTTATTTGAAGGAGAAATGCATATTAAAAACAAATTTAGCTTCCCAAGCATATAACAACATATTCACAAGTGGGGGGAGGGGCACAACTTGTCCCCTTTGCCACCCCTTTAAGCTGTTTGTAATATTCACCTTCAAACTGAAAAAAATGTTTTTGAGGATGAACTCCATACTAATCATAATAAAATTAATAAGTGAATCATTAAAATTTGTTAAGGCCCTAGTTGCTTCATAAAATAACTCAAGCTAAAGCCATTCTTCATGAGGAATAGATGTTAACAAATCTATGATGTGTACTGTGGAGAAACAACAGCTATCAGAAAACCATGAGCAATTGATTTTTGTCAAAAAATCCCATGCATCTTTTAAAATGTAGTCCACTGACCCAAGTGCTCCTTAAAATCATACATCTCGACCTCTTAAAGCAAGAAATCTTGACAAAGCAATAAGAAAAAGTGGGACAAAGGCCCACAAATGGGACAGTTTTTAAATATTGCTCTTACAAACTTAGAAAGTTGATAGCATAACAGGTTTTGCATTAGAATTAATTTTCTGAAGGGTATGAAGTCTGAAACTCAAATGTCTGTCATTATTTTCTAACTTCAGTTTTTAATGATTTGCTACTAATTTGCCAGAAGAACAGAATTTTAAGAAAAAGGGACCAAAAATATGGGACAAAAAATGTTGACATTCTGCGAAAATCTGTACAGTTGAGAGGTATGGGTTCTTTGTTTAAAATAAACGGTATGTTACCCCTCCTTTGGCTGATATAATTATCCTGAAAGGTGGATGTTCAGTCTCCTTATGGATTTTAGATATGCCAAATGCTACAGGGATATAGGGGTAATCTAAATTATACAATTCTTCAGAAATAGCACTCTGTAAAAGTGCATCCTTTATTAGTAAACTAATTTTTTGTGTGCTATAAGCACTTCATTTTTGAGGAAACTTGATACTTCGCGTCATCCGACAAAATACAGGAAAGGGAATTTACATAGTCAGTCTTGTTGAAAATGACTAGCCCCTCCCCTCCATTATCTGGCTTCATAGTTTTGATAGCATCATTGGCTCTACGTTCTTGCATTAAGTCATGTTAAACTCTAGTTAAAATATATTTTCTTTCGACTTCTATAACCTTGACTATCTGAAAGGGCTGAGTGTACTTCTGTTATACAGACATTCTCAAATGCTTGAATCAGAGAGTGTAAGGGTGGGTTAATACTGCTCTTTATTTTTAATATGTTATTTGCTTCAGAAATCCCCTTATTACCCTGGAACATTAACCTGAAGTTTAACTTTCTAGTAAATAACTTGAGTTCGGTGACCATGTCAACCGTACTTATTTTGAAAGTAGGTGTAAATTTGAAACCTTTGGTATTATGGTTTTCTGATAGCTGTTGTTTCTCCACAATAGACATCATATGTTTGTTTACATCTATTCCTCATGAAGAACAGCTTGAGTTATTTTATGAAGCAACTAGGGCCTTAACAAATTTTAATGATGCACTTATTAATTTTATTATGATTGGTATGGAGTTCATCCTCAAGAACATTTTTTTCAGTTTGAAGGGGAATATTACAAACAACTGAAAGAGGTGGCAAAGGGGACAGGTCGTGCCCCTCTATTTGCGAATATGGTATTATATGGTAGGGAAGCTAAATTTGTTTTTAATACACATTTCCCCTTGAAATGACACACATACTTGAGATTTTTGGATGACATTTTTATTCTTTGGAAAGATACTGACAATCAACCGGTCCTATTTTTGGAGTATCTAAATGGGGTGTGTGAATATTTTAAATTTACGTCAAAAAATTCAGATAGTACGATTGACTATTTGGACGTGACACTTTTCAAAACAATATAAAGGGGACATTTAGTTCCAGAATTTTTAGGAAACATACTTTTTCAAATAACTATTTGGACTATAAAAGCTGTCACCCCAATTTTACAAAAAGATGTGTGTATATATATATATATATATATATATATATATATATATATATATATATATATACACAAAAGGGATGATTGGTGAGAACAGCATGTATGTGTTCAGATATAGTAAGTTTTAAATCAGAAATTGATATTATTATCAACATGTTTGTTAATAGAGGTTACTCTATTAACCTTTTGGGATCTATCAAATCTGACATGATGGCAAGTTGGGGTACCAAATTTAAACCATATATGCATGAATGGGCATACCTTCGTTGAAGGTTGTGCATCAGGGCTGGTAACTCGGCACGTAAAAATCAACTACCAATCATTAGTGGACCGGAGTTCCGCTGTGGCGACCCCTAACCAGGAAAAGCCGAAAGACACAAACAAACACAAACAAACTATGTGAAAGCAACTTGACAGACACTATTAGAAAGAACAAATCCTACAGTCAACACAGTGATAGTTTGGTTATTCCATATGGTGAAGGTGCAGCAGAGGTTAGGAAAATTATTTCCAGAAACTGGACAATATTTAAAGGTAACCCCAGTATATTGAATATTTTGAGGTATGAATCAAAGCTTGTTTATAAAACTGGGAGAAATTTGAAGCTACTTTTTGAACAACCTATTTATTTAACACCCCTTCCTGATAAAGGCACAACAAAATGTGGTGCCTGTAGGCAATGTCATTATATTCTGGAACTTAATAACATTGTTTTAGGAAAAGTTGGTTATAAAGTAAATTTAGCCAAGGGTAATTGTAACACCAAAGGTGTGGTATATATTTCAATTTGCCAGACCTGTGGAAGTTACTATATAGGGAAAACAGAAAGGAAGTTCAGAACTAGGATTTATGAATACCTTTATGCAATTTTAAAGGAGTACATCAATAATTCCCTATAGAGACATTCACTTCAGTGTCATGGATTTATATGTTTTAAGTTTGCGATTTTGGAACAAGTACCAACACATCCTAGGGGTGGTTGGTGGGAATTGTCTCGAGTTAAGGGAACTGTATTGGATTATAAAGCTACAGTCCAACACACCACCAGGTATAAATGAATACCTCTCCCTGACCCCAGTTCATAAAAGGAGAGCTCTTGTACTATAAACATGTTTCACATACTTCAACATTACATATATTATACTTTATCTTGCAACATTTTATATATATTTTTATATATTTCTATATGAGTTAGGGTATCTGTGTAGTAAAAGTATTATTTAAGTCGTACGGCATGTTACATGTAGTCATACTGTTTGATGTTCTTGTATACTATGTTTTTAAAAGAGAGAGAAAATGTTGGTAGTTTATTGTTCATCACGCTATAACTTGCTTGATCAGTGAATGCTTTTTATTTCTGAAGAAGTCTCTATTGTATAACTGAGATGAAAGTGCTTAACTGTTTTTTTTTGGAAATAAAACGACTTTTGGTTTTACAAGTGACTGATACAGTTCTTTGTGAGATGTGGAGCTTATGGTGTGATCCACTCAGGGGCCTTAATGTTTTTTCACGTTATCATTTATTGGCCTTTTTCCATGTTTGCTTTATTCAATGGGACAACACAAATGCTGTACTTTCATGCTGAATGCATGCTTATGCGCTTGCTAAAGGTTGCTGGGGTTTGTTAAGTGTAGACAGTGATCTTCTAGTATTTTCTTAACTATTACAGAAATGTTACTATTTATCAGGTCTGTTTATAACATCTCCATGGTTTGGCAATTATTATTTCTGTTAACTAGACTGGGCTACTGTCGCAACAGTAGTTAGAAATGATGATTAAAGACATGTTTTGAGTTGGCCATGTTGATGTGATAATCAGAGTAATTTGAAATATTCAGCAAGACAAGATAAAGTAGGTAAAGAAACTGGGGGCTTCATCTATATTCTTCAATTTTGTAACAATGTGAACTAATTATAACAGATATGCAGAGTTTCAACCCTGTAATGTGTCAAGCATGTAAATGATAGCTTGTCTACCTATTTCGACACATTTTTCTCAAAACAACGTAAAGTACAATTTCTCTAGCAAGTTTTATTGGCAGTGTATCACAATGATAATATATTTTATAATGTGTTGGAAGATGCTGGCTACTAATACAATATTCAAAGTATTGTTGCTAGTAGGATATGCTTGTTTGTTTCGGTTCTTTTTTTTTTTTTGCTGCGCTTAACAAGCGACTCCCCCAGCTTTTCTGTGTTACTATTTGGCAAGGCCTAGATTTTTCAGCATTCCTAGTAATAATATTTAACACAATTTGCTTCACATTCACACAATAAAGTTGTCTGATTTGGTTTAGGATATATGGCATTCCCTTAGAAAAACACTGACAGTCCAAAGTTACTCATCTTCAGTGCCTTCTTTGTTTGGTGTAAGAGAACATTATTCAGTCTTTTCTGCAGTATGCTACACTTAAAAAGCAGGCTTTGGACAGAGGGGTTAAGATACTTGTAGCATTTACAGAGCATAAAAACTAAAAGATATATTCTCTACTTCTGTCTTCCCTCTGACAGTTGTCTAAACCAGTAGAGAAACCTGTTATTAAGGAAAAGCATATACGATCCCCAGAAAACATAAAGCTAAGAAAATTAGAATGATGCATCCCTTTGCAATCTTAAATTGCAATCTTAAGGAACAGACAGTAAATACTTGTGCCTGTTGTATTTGAGATGTATGATATCACCACTCTGTAAACAATGAAGATCATACTCATCTGCCCAATCTTCTGTGTGAAGCCTCTACGAGTTGCCCTATTTTCCTAGAGTGCCAGATCATTTTATGTGAAATTTTAAGAAAGAAGAGGGTGTTAATTCCCTCCACCTGTAGTCACAAAAAATAAGATTAAACTGCTTCCCAGGATGTCAATTCACAGACAGCTGTGTTGGCTATTGGCAGATTTTGGTTATAAAGACCATCTGTATGTTTCTCCCACTCCCTTGCAAACATCTTTTCCAGTTATTTGGTGGGGGTATGTCTCTACTATTATGATGAAAGATTAGGGAGAACACACCCAGGGAAAAATTGAAATGCACTAAAGAAAATGAAGTCAGTTAAGAAGCAGGTTTGGTTAAAGTTGTTGCAGCTGTGGTCAAGATGTTGGATGTGTTAGGGAACAAATGGTTCTTGAGAGTACACATTATGGTATGGTGAGAGAGAAGCTTCATAAAAAACAGGAGAATAAGAATTCTGTTGTCAGTGTACAAAAACAAATTGGATATTCACAACCTTGGACAGTGTAGCACTGTCAAACTTCTGTTGCACTGCATGAAAGTGCTGGCAAGGGTGTTTGGTATTTGAACATGCAGAACAGTAGAAAGTAGGATGGGAGAGGAGGATGCATATGTCAAGGTCCAAAGAAAGCTAATTTTGGCAGTCGTGCAATAGTATGAAGACCCAGAAACACCAGCAGAATTAGTGCAGGCTGTGCATAGGAACCCAATAATATGAATACTAACAGTGTTCTGAGTCACAAAGAGGTTCCCTGTGGGAATCAGTGTGCATCAGGATGCATCTCTGAGTCCACTCCTTTTCATACGGGTACAACAGCAAACAATTCAGAAGGAACAGATCAATAAAGTAGAGTATGCAGACAATGGGGAGCTACAAGCAGACTCTGACTAGTAACTTTGGCAAATGAAAGTAGACTGCAAACGAGGTCAGGGCTGCAAATTGGGAGAAATCAACTAAAAACTGAGACAGAACGGAAAAATAGGAGGATAGCTTCACAGGTGAAGATATCTCAATGGTGTGGTTGAGGAGAATGGATGTCTAAAATGAGGGAACCGAAGCTTCTTTTCAAAACCTAATGTATTGGTCATAGGTGACTGCATTTTGAGACAAGCTGATGTTACCCTCACCAGGCTGGGTATGGAGCGAGTTACGGTTAGCTGCCTGTCAGGTGCCAGGATCCGTCAAATCACTCAAGCACTCAAGTCGCTCAATCACAAGTATCAGTATGACTCCATCATGGGGGTGAATGACTTGAGACGTGCCTCACTGGACTATATGAAGAGAGACATTACTAAGCTCTCAGATTATGTGTCATGGGCATGTATAAGCCTAGCCTTAAGCAGCATTCTACCTTTTCCAAGGATGATGCCACAATACAAACAAAAAATTATTGACTTCAACAATTGGCTTAGCTTTTGTGTCAATCCAAAGGGATACAGTATCTGTCAGCTTGGAAAGACATGGTCGACAGGCCACTCTACCTTGCCAGAGATGGTCTGCACCTATCTCCTCTAGGCTTTCGGATACTGACAAAGGCATTAACCACCCTTATTGTGCATTTTTCAGACATTGTCAAAATAACCAACCTCCCAACATAACAAAATCCTCTCCAGATAAACTCAAGGTACTTCTGCTTAATGCTAGGACTCTAAACAAGAAACTGCACTCCCTGGAAGCACTACTCACTTTGGAAGATGCTGACAGGTGTGCAGTCATGGAGAATGGTTCAAAGACATGGAAAGCATCCTGGTCGTGCAGGGCTACAGTGCCTTTGATACATTCAGACCACAAACTGAACATGAAAGAACCAAAGGCGGAGGTGTAACCATCTTCATTAAGGATAAGTATACCTCGAGACCGATCATACAGTATGAATCTCTTGAGCTACTCCATGTCCCCTACCATTAAACAAGAAAAGCATACCACATACCTGGACTCACTAGAGTCACTTGCCATACAGCCCAATACTCATATCATGGTTGATTTTAATTATCTGACCTGGGAAGGATACATGATTACAAACATGCTGCCTCAGATGTTCTTGGGCTTTGTCAATGCAAATGGTCTGGAAGAGCTAATCAGCACAACCACAAGAGGCCCAAATATCCTAGATATACCCATTAAGAAAGGAAAGCATTGCATTCCCCCCCGTATGATGTCCTCCCTGGTAACATCAGACATAAATCAGTCTTGTTCGATGTAATTTTAAGACCAGGTACCCTATCAAGCTCAAAAATGCTTAAGAATTTTTCAAAGACAAATTACCTCCCACTAAGTGATGGTACAAGAAGTGTCAAGGCGTCCTCGAATGCAGATAATATGGACTCCTATGCAGGGGTATACACCAATGCCTTGTATAACCACATAGGCAGTTGTATAGAATTGTCTGTACCTGACCAAATTAAAGCCAGGTCCTGACAAAAAAACAAGCCACCATGGTGGATCCCTTGTATAAACAGGCTATACAGCAAGAGAAAAAAACTAATGTCCAACAATAAGAGGGAACTGGCTCAGCAGAGGAAGAAATCCCTCTCTAGCGTAAACAAACAAATCTTGCCAGGTCCTCCAAAGCTAATTATGAATCAAAAATAGCCTGCCTTGCGAGGGTTAATTAAAGACATTATTTAACTACATCTGAAATCTAAAAGAGAATACCCAACTATGCGTTGAACTGGTTGTGGACGGCGCTGCTGATACTCATCTGCAGGTAATAGTCAACCTGCTAGCTGACAGATTTGGAGCAAACTTCACCCCCCGTCCCCTGAAGTCATCCCCCAAAGTATACCTGCCACCATTCCTCAGCCTATTATCTCAAGAGAGACGGTCATGTCTGTGCTCCTCAAGGCCAAAAACATGGCATCAATGGGACCAGACAACATCTCAGATTGCCTTTTAGACAACATAAAACATGATATGGATCCCTTTTTAACCACAGCCCAAGAACTGGTTGTGTTTCAATGGAATGGAGGACAACAACATTAATCTCTGCACAAAAGGGAGCCATCAACCGACACTGGGAATTATAGCCCCATAAGCTTGACTAACCTCATCGTCAAGGTCATGGAAAGAATCATTATAGACCTTATTAACAAGGACATATAGGTAATCTCCAAACTCTGGACCCAACCCAATTTAGATTTATTAAAGGTAGATCATGGCTGTTAAACATGTCTGACTTCTTCAAGAATTTCGCCAAGGCCCTGGATGAGGAAAGATAGTGCATACTGCCCAACTTGACCTAGCCAAGGTATTTGACACAACCCCCCCCCACACACACACACACTCAGGTATTATAGAGAAACTCCCCCAAATGGGAATCACCCCCTACATTACAAGATGGGTAGCCAACTGACTCATGGACTGGACACATACTGTCAAAGGGGGTGACTTCACCTCTAGCAAAAGACTAGTCACCAGTGGCACACCACAGGGTTCTGTGCTGGTCTCCTTACTGTTTGGAATTGATTTCTCAGAAGTCCAGGAAAACTTGGATGGCCTGTGGCTTACGACGTTCGTTGACAATTGCAAATTGAGAGCAATCACTGAGTCCTCCAATGATGTTAATATGCTGCAGACAGAGTTAATGCAAACAAATGATTTGTCCAAAGAATGCATTATTATTCCTTTTGGGAGAGATGACATCCCTCCTAATTGCATTATAGACAGCAGCCCCCTAAGTGTAGACACAGTAGTATGTGATCTGGGTACTCAGGTTGAATCTGAACTTTGACCACCATGTATCCACAGTAGTAAGGAAATCCTTCTATGAAGAACATCTTATAAGTAAAGGCATCACATCTAGATCTAAGGATGTTATAATTCCATTATACTCGGCCTTCATCAGACCAAAACTTGAGTACAAAGCTCCCTTTTGCATGTACCTCACCAGACACCTGAAACAATTTGAGAAACCACAGAGGTTTCTCACCAAGAAATTACAGGATACACAAAACAAGTCTTATGCAGAAAGACTGAAAGCCCTGTCACAGTATTCTGTCTCCTACAGGTTACTAAGGGGTGATCTGTACCTGGCTTACAGTCTCTAACCCAGCCCTGATGGAAATGCTACACATTCGTAAATCAAAGTGCAAGAGGGTCACTCATTCCATGGATCTTAGCCTAGCCACTAACATGAACAGATCATGCTGGAGAGACAGATACATCTCCCAGAGACTGCTGCCTGTCTTCCAATTCTCTTGAAACAGAACCCCTCTATGACTGTCTTCAAATGCAACCTAGATCAATGGATGGATGATCGCATATTCACTCCTCGGATGGTATAAATAGCTCTCCTGGACAGAGGAAGTCAGGCCCCTTACTTCTGTGAACTTCACTCACCTAACCACCGACAGTTGGGGCAACTCTTGATAAATATGGATAGGCTCATATGGTGTCTAGGGCCGTTAGCCTAGTAACCTCTTATGAACCTATGAACATTGCATGTAGACATCTGAACATTTTGTTGAAAAGAGAATTTTTATATAGAATTGTTGCCAGTGATCTCTATGCCTGTAATTGGTAAGCAGTTTTCTAAGCAGTTAATATTGGGTTTCACAGTAGGATAACTTGTCTTTTTCTGATACTGGAGCATAATCAAGGTACTCTTTGTACTACAATGCTGTTATGTGTGTGCCATTAAAACCAGTAGAGTAGCATAGGTCATTTTTTTGAGTACAGATCATTCCAAGAAATGCATTAGTCGGACATAATTTATTAAAGCATTGTCAATGAGGGTGCGAATTTTGTATGTTTACACACACACACACACACACACACACACACACACACACACAACACACACACATAAATTCACTCACATAAGCACACACATGGTCATGCACACACACACACACGCACACACACACACACACACACACACACACACACACACACACACACACACACACACACACACACACACAACACACACACATAAATTCACTCACATAAGCACACACATGGTCACGCACGCATGCACACACGCACACACACACACACACACGCACACACACGCATACACACACACACACACACACACACACACACACACACACACACACACACACACACACACACACATGCACACACAAAGCTTGGTACAGAACAGTGTAAACAGAGTCTACAATTAAATCTTTCTTTGTGAGCAGCATTGCTTTATGTGCAGCATTTAACACAGACTATTCAACAGTTAATTAGGCTGCCCTAAATCTCCAAGTACAACTTTCTTCTACCATGCTGCTTGTTTTGTGAAATAGTTACCGTGATTACTTATTTTTCTTTGTACAATCAAACAAGCACAAGCACCTGTTTGCATAATGTGATAATTGTTACTGTTTTTTGAGTGACTGCACTATATAGCTGCATAATGATGTGACAGAACAGTACTCCTCAGTAGATAAAAGCAGGAAATTAACTGTGCCTTACCACTTCCCTGAGCACCAATGTGTCCCTGGAAAGTTAGGTGTGCTGCAGTTATCATTGTATGAAGCAATCTGTGGACTAGAACATATTAATTGTGTTAGGTTAATTTGTTACAGTAAGTCTGCAGCAAGATACATATAATAACTCTGTAGAGGAAAACAAATTCCCACATTGAACAGTTAGGCAGAATGTGCTACCCTAGCTGTCATCGTAATTTTGATGCACTCTTTTTGTTTGTCTAGGATGACCCCAGTCAGACTGCTAGTTTACTCTGCTCTGCTTGGGGTCTCTGCTATCTCTGTTTGCTGTTAACCTTTGAGTTTGCTCTCTCGGACTGCAGAGGTGATGACCATAGTGAGAGGAACATACAGTAAATGTATACTTTAAATTTGGGAGTTTTCCCACACAATTGCCATGATTGTTTGGGATGGGTGAAACGAAAGACACAATGATGTCTGTCTGCTTCCAGAGACCTTTATAAGTATTTCTTAAGTGGGGTAGTCTGACTGGGTTCAAAAGATATCTGTGCCTGTGGAGATAAGCTGCAAACACAGAAGTCAGAAAGGAATATTATACAATTCCTCCTCTAAAACGTGCACGCTGATTGGCCAGCCCAACCAGCGTGCCCGTTGTAAATCCCTCAATATACTAACGGAAAAAGGTCCGGTCGCCCGGACTTTTTCCGTTAGTATAAAACACTGTCTCGCTATGTTAAAAGAGTTTAACATAGCGATACAGGTTTTAAAAAAGCAACGCAGATCTCCGTTGCTTTTTTAAAGCTGTCTCGCTATGTTAAACTCCTTTAACATAGCGACACAGTGTGTAAAGCAACGTAGATCTTGCGATCTCCGTTGCTTTTTTTTTTAAACCTGTCTTGTTATATTAAATGGGTTTAACATAGTGAGACAGCTTTAAAATAAGTAACGGAGATCTCCATTGCTTATTTTAAAGCTGTCTCGCTATGTTAAACCCATTTAACATAGCGAGACAGTAAAAAGCAACGGAGATCTTGCGTTCTCTGTTGCTTTTGCCCACAGCTCTGATGTACTGTGTAGGCATGCGCAGTACATCAGAACTGCCGCGGAATACCAGACAGCTGCGGAAGGGCAGCAAAGAGGCATTATACAATGCCATTATTTAAGAAAAGTAATTATTTATTTTCTTAAATAATGTCATTGTATAATAGCAATAACCCACTTCTGGGTGTGGGTAATGTGGGATTTAACCACTGTTGTCTTTGTTTGGTCCCTCGGGCTTTGCCCTCGGGACCAAACCACGCCAACCGTGGTTAAATCCCGCATTACCCACACCCAGGCATGAGTTATTGCTATAATATACAACATGAGCATGCAATTACACATTGATCAGAAGTAGGCAGTAATATATATAAATGAAAAACAAGCTATCTAGCATTTTATAGGTCCTTTTAGAAAATGGCCGCTGATGGACCAGGCTGAAGGAGAGGTCGCAGATACTTAACTTCATACAAAGATACCTGCAGCACCTAGAACTATTTCAGGGCACATTGGTAGTCAGGGAGGATGTGTGACTCAGTTAATTTCTTATTTCCTGCTAGAAATTGGCCATCTCAACACAGAATCAGTCACATGTTACAGGAAACACATTTTGGAATCCTGGCAGCCTCTTGTAAAGTACCAGAGTTTTACGTCAGAAATCTGCACTGTCAGTGTGAGGCTTAATTTTCTTCACAGCCTGGAAATAAATGCGCAAGTGTCAACTATGATGCTGTCTGTGAATGTGTGTGTTTGAAAGAAAGAGGGTTGAAGTAAACATAATTTATTTATTGTTTCTGCCTCTGGAGTGTAAGCCATTGTACTAATTAATACATGGATTCCATGTGATGCATTGACTTGTTATTTTTGTGGTATGATACTGCTTTGAACTGAGGAATATTTGTAATTCATAGTCAGGTGTATCTAAATCACCTTTACAAGGGCAACAAAATCTGTAGCTTGCAGCTAGGCTTGAAGCAGTGATAAATTTGCTCCCTGTCAAATTGGATTTGAAGCAGGGCAACAAAATCTGCAGCTTGCAGTTAGGCTTGAAGCAGTAAAAATGTATATATATTAGATGGTCTGAGGAAGCCATAGTTGTGTGGTGAAAGCGCTTGCTTTTGTCGAATTAAAGTTTTAAGTATATGATAGCCATGCTTCGCACTGTGGTGTTTACTTATACATTTTTATTTGTATTTTT